>NW_004955526.1:3914168-3917218 GCF_000276665.1 Chinchilla lanigera | reverse complement strand
TTATATATTACATATAGGAAAAATTATGCATATGAATAATTTTGGAAACTTTGTGCTGTCAGCTTTGCAAAAAGTCACCCCCTTTAACCTGTTCATTTTGCATTGTACAGAAATTAACAGCTATATTGGTCTAGAAATATTAAATTTAATTTTTCCCATTTGTGCAGGGTTAAAAAAGTGTATTAAATATGTAAAATATGTAAGATCTAATCTATATCAGTTTGATTACAGAAACTAGTAAAGTATTCTCAAAGTAATGAAAATACTGAAATTGTAAACCAAGTCCTCTTAAAAGGTCATAAAGTCATATTTATTTCAGGGGCATTACTGAGCTTTCCATTCATTTATTAGATATTTACTGATTACTTAACATGCGGTAAATACTTTCTCAGCATTGTGGATACAAAAGTAAGACCAACCAGCTTTGTATGTTCCTGGTGTGTCTGTTCCGGTGGAGGAGGCAATTCAGATAACTTCAAAGTTACAAGCATGGGGGTGAGGGAAGGGGAACTGCTTGGAAGTCGGTAGAGCTAGGGTAAGCTAGGGAGGGCTTTGAAGACTCAGTGCCCGAAATAAATGTGCAACATTGAGATGAGCAAAGAGCCAGGAAATCCTTCAACAGAAGGACATGAAAATGCAAAAGTCATCATGGGCTGGGGGTAGGGTGCAGTTCATTAATCAGAACTACATATTGTGTGTAGCATTAGGCCTGGGAACAGGAAAACAAAGTAAACTGAAATACAAGCAGAAGGCAGAGCCTGGAAGGCAGCGGTCATGGCCTCTGGATGAATTCATGGGAAGAAGTGTCTGGGTTGCAAGTGACCATGTTACTAGGGGGTGCTCTCAGGATTATCTGTGCAAGGCGGGTATCATGCAGGGTGAATTAAAGAAAGCACAGGAGATGAACAGTTCAACAAAGTCAACTCCATAGAACCTGGGATTTCCCTCTCGAATTGTCCCTAGTTGTGCTGCAGGGTCGAATGGTCAATGGATATGGGCTGCTGACAGGAGGCACGGCCTTGGGAGGAGCAGTATTCTTCTGCCAAGATAAGCTAGGAACAAGGCTGACATCTGAGGGCTGATTTTGCAACATACCTGGTGGGAGTGAAATTAAGTCTTTAATTTCAGAAGGGAAATCTGGGCAAGTAGATGTATTCTGCCTCTCCAGGGGTGGAAGAATTTCAAAACATGAATGTTGTAGTCTGATTTATATTTTCATATAATTACTCTCGCTCCCTGGTCTTTGGATAATATGGTATGCAGGAGTAGAATCAAGGAAACAAAGTGTCATATTAATGTGAAAGCAAGAGACATGGTTGAATTTATCCAGTGTCATATTGAAAATAACCGAAAATCATAAGATTTTAGCAAGTATGATAGCTCTCAATAGAATAATTGAAACATTTCTTTTTACATCCTCTCCTGAGAATTATTGAATTGTTGTTTTAGTAAATTTGTATGTGTGTGAGGCAAATAGAGGTAGTTTTAATTTTCTATCTTTGTTCTTTATAAATAGAAGTTTTGGTGGATTCAGGAATTATTTATTATTTTATTATGTAACGCATTTTGTTAGTGCCCATTAATTTATAGAATATTGAGTTTCAATGTGGTATTTCATATGCATGTATATATTTTGATCACATTTGACATCCCTACCACCTCTTGCTGATTTCTCTCATTTATATAAATATATAGATGTCCTTCTACTTTCATATCATCTTTTCCAGATTCTATATATTAGTATTATTTTATTTAACATAATAATCTCCCATTCCCTCCATTTTCCTGCAAGTAACACAGTATTGTCTTTCTTTAGGAACAAATAATATTCCATTGTATAAATATACCATGTTTACTTTACCCATTCATTTGTTGATGGGCATTTAAGTTGGTTCCACATTGTCTTAGTTATTTTTCTCTCACTGATGAGAGAAAATACCCAGCACTGAAAGTTAAAGTGGAAAGGTTTATGTAGCTCCCAGTTTGCAGAGGTTTCAGTCTGTAATGGGCTGCTTCCAAGACAGAGTAGTTCAACAGAGGGGCATCGCAGAGGAGAACAAGTTCACGTTAAGCAGAAGACAGCAAAAGCAAGCAAGCAAGGGGAACACAAGGTTCATTTGTCCCTTATATTGTATCCAGTCTGCTGGGATTAGGGCCATGCCACACCAATCAGTGGACTGATCCAGCAATCACACACCTTTAATCTCAGCACCCTTAATGCCAACATTGCACTACCAATCAATCACACACTAGATTCAGCCACCTCCAGAAAAACTCTATGAGAACATGAGGATTTGGGGAGACATCTAGACACAAGTTATAACACATATCTTGGCTTTTGCAAATGTGCTGCAGTAAACATGGGTATTCAACGATCCCTATGGTATGTTCACTTTAATCCCTTTGAAAATATATCAAGGAGAGGTATAGTTGGGTCATATGGTAATTCAATTTTTAGGTCTTTGAGGAGCCTCCATAGTGATTTCCATAGTGGCTCTACTAATATACATTCTATCTAGAAGTGTACAAAAATTCATTTTTTCTCTACATTCTCACCAGCATTTACTGTATGCTTGTGTTCTTCATGGTAGCCATTCTGACTGGAGTGAGATTTAATATTAATGTAGTGCTAATTTGCAATTCCCTGATGGTTAAAGATGTTGACCATTTTTTCATGTATTTACTGGACTTCTGTGCTTCTTTTTTTTATTTTAAAGGAGTAGTATATGAGAAACAAACAAACAAAAAAATAGAACAGTAGCAGCATACCAGTATCATGAACATAAACAAATCAAAGCAGGAACATTCAAAGGGATGCAGGGTCTCAAGACAAATTAATACAAATCAACAGGGGTTGTTACATCGCACATTGCCATCCTCAACTACATTGCTCAGATTTTCAGATGCAAGAATGAAAGGCTGCTCAAACAATTAAAGAGAATAAGAAAATAATTCTTCAAGAAAATATTAGAGGTAATACAGAGTTTCATTAGACAAGATAGTAGGAGTTCACCATTGTAATTACATTGCATATTGTTACCTTCAAATCA
>NW_004955526.1:3912306-3913309 GCF_000276665.1 Chinchilla lanigera | reverse complement strand
TTTCAATAAGATGAGATCCCAGTTGTTGATTCTTTGAAGTATTTCCCATGCAGTTTGGTTTTTGTTCATGAACTCTCTGCCTACCCCAATGTCATCAAGATTTTTACCTACTTTCTCTTCCAATAAATTTAGTGTTTCCGTTTTAATATTTAGATCTTTGATTCATTTTTACCTTAGTTTAGTGCATGGTGAAAGACATGGGTCTAGTTTTAGTCTTTGGCCTGTGGAAAGCCACTTTTTCCAGCACCATTTATTAAAGAGGCTATCTTTTCTTCCAGTGAACATGTTTGGCCCCTTTGTTGAAGATAAGGTGATTGAGTGTGTTTGTAGTTGTATCTGTATCTTCTAATATGTTCCATTAATCTTCAGGTCTGTTTTTGTGCCAGTACCACGCTGATTTTATCACAGTAGCTTTGTAATAAAATTTTAAGTAAGGAATTGTGATGCCTCCTGCCTTTCCTTTGTTTCCCAGGACTGCTTTTGTTATCCTGGGCCTCTTTTGTTATTCTGGGCCTCTTCCAGATGAACTTTAGGAGTGTTTTCTGTAGATCTGTGAGGTATACTAGTGGTATTTTAATTGCAATTGCATTGAATCTGTACAACAACTTTGGGAGTATGGCCATTTTTACAATGTTGGTTCTTTCTATCCATGAGCAAGGAATATCTTCCATTTTCTAATATCCTCTTTGATCTCTTTTTTCAGAGTACTATAATTTTCACTGTATAGATCTTTTACTTCTTTTGTTAGATTGATTCCTAAGTACTTATCTTTTTAGATGCTATTGTGAAAGGTGTGGTTTCCCTAACTTCTCTCTCAGTCTGTTTGTTACTTGTGTACAGGAAAGCTATTGATGTTTGAGTGTTAACTTTGTATCCAGCTATGCTGCTGAATTTGGTTATTAAATCCATGAACCTTTTGGTGGAGTTTTTGGGGTCTTCTGTGTACAGTATCATATCATCTGTGAGTAATGACAATTTCACTTCTTCCTTTCCTTATTCCTTT
>NW_004955526.1:3811713-3911977 GCF_000276665.1 Chinchilla lanigera | reverse complement strand
ATTGATTTGCATATATTGAACCATCCCTGCATTCCTGGTATGAATCCCACTTGCTTGTGGTGTATAATCTTCTTGATGAGTTGTTGTATTCTGTTTGCTAGTATTTTATCGAGAATTTTTGCATCTATATTCATCTTTGTGCTTCTTTGGAGAAGCATCTTTTCAATTTATTTGATCATTTATTGATTGAGCTATTTGGTTTCTTGGTGCTTTTTGTGTTCTTTACATTATACATTAATCTTATGTTGGAAAAGTAACAGGTAAAGATTTTTTCTCCCATTTTGCAATCTGTCATTTTCTTTTGTTAGTTGTTTCCCTTTCTGTGCAGAAACTTCTATTTTTATATAGTCTTATTTGTTGATTCTTACTATTATTTCTTGGGGAATAGAAGTACTTTTCAGGAAGTCTTTGCCTGTACCTGTGTCTTCTAGTGTTTCTGTTATGCTTTCCCCTAGCAGTTTCAGTGTTTCTGGTCTTAAGAGTTTGGTGTGCTACATTGATTTTTGTACAGACAGAGAGACAGAAAGCTAGCTTAAACCTTCTGCATATGAGTATCTCATTTTCCCAGCACTATTTGTTAAAGAGATTGTCTTTTCTCCATTGTGTATATTTTGGCTCATTTTTCAAAAATCAGATGGCTGTAGTACCATGAGTTTGTTTCTATGTCCTATATTCTATCCCATACATCTGTGTTTATGCCATTATATGTGGGGTTTTTTTTTGTTACTATGGTTTTGTAGTATGATTTGAAGTCAGATATGGAAAAACTTCAGTCTTGGTTTTTACTCAGGCTTGCTTTGGTTATCTTGGGCATTTAGCATCCATGTGAATTTTAGGATTTCTTTTTGAGACAGAGTCTCGTGATGTAGTGCAGGCTGGCCTTGAACTGGCTTATGTAGCCCAGGCTGACCTCAAACTCATGATGATTCTCCTACCTCAGCCTTGGTGAACTGAGATTACAGGTGTGCAGCACCATGCCCAGCACAGGATTGTTTTTAAAGTTATGTGATGACTGTCATTGGGATTTTGATGGATACTGAATGTGTAAGCCACTTTGGTAATACAGCCATTTCAACAGTATTAATCCTGTGGATCCATGAACATGGGTGGTCAAATGATTGTCTAGTATCCTCATCTATTCCTTTCTTCGGTGCTCTAGAATTTCCATTTTAGGTTTCTTTCACTTTGTTGGTTACATGTATCCCAGATGTGTTAGTGTTTTTGAAACTATTGTGAATGGAATTGTTTTCCCAATTTCCTTCTCAGTTAATTCCATTGATATATAAATAGTTATTGATTTTTTTATGTTGTCATTGGTTAACTAAAGTTTTTGGCTTTAAAGTTGTTCCCCTTCAAATTTCTGAATGTGGTATCTTAGTTCAGATTCATGGTCAGTCACACACAATAGAGCCTCACAATTTATTTTCTTTTCTTTGAAGATCATCAGAATTTGTGTTTGGCTCACCTGTTTGAGAAGCTGATGCTGGCTGAGAAACCTATGACAAAGGTGACAGTAGGTACAGCCTGATGACCAGCAAGTAAACTCATGAAGGGAATGCTCATAGTGATAGGATCATTATCTTGACTGTGATGTAAATACACAAATGCACATGTGTGATAAACTGATACACACCCGTGCACACTCATTATATTTATGTCAGTAGCCTTGGTTTGATATTGCACTATAGTTACAAAAATGTAATCACTTGGAGAAACTAAGAAATCTGCACATGAGACCTTTCTTACTTTCTACCCAACTTTCTGTGAAACTATATTTCAAAAGAAATAGTTTAGTAAACAGTTTTCTTTGCATAATGAATATGCTAGAATGACCACAGAACATTCTTGTTTGAACATTGTAACCACTCTGATGACTTAAAATACTTCAAGGACTTTAGGGACCTGAGAACCTATATTTCAATTAGTCTTCTCTCCTGAGCTCCAGACCACACAACTAGCTGGCTGTCCCCAGGGACAATTCAAATTCAACATGGTCAGTATTTATGTTTCCAAAACCACAAAATTGTTTTCATATTAAAAATAAAATGTGTGCATATATTTTACTTGCTCAAGCCATTTAACTACTTGACTGTCACATCTACTGAGTTGGTCAGCAGGGGTATTATTATCCTAATTTAAGAGATAAGGGAATCAAACAGAGGTGTTAAGTGTCTTGTGTGAGGACTACGGTTAATACTGTGGAAGAATAAGTATTAGGACCCAGATTTCCTCTCTTATATGCCAGTGCTTCTTTTAAAGCATACTATTATTGACATCTCAATTTGAAGACATACTACTGCACTTGTGACACAACACAGAAAAGTCATTTATAACACACTGTGTGCATATATTTTGTTTTTTAAAGCACATAGTTAAATAATTATCAAGGGAGACTGACATGAAGAAGTTCTGCATTCTTGGGAATTTTAAATGAGGCATTGAAATGTAGTGCTTGGGCTCACTCATTCAACCAGTACATCTCACATTTCATCTCTGCTTCTTTGTGCTTTAATTCCGGGTGATAGGGACACAGTCTGGCAAAGTACGGCATGCAATTTTTTGCATTCTTAAGGCCTTATGACCAATGGCAAAATTAACATTCTTAAGCAGAAAAAACTATGAAAGACAAAGTCTCTGACATCTGTTTCCTTCATTTATTTGGATCTTTTAAGATCAGCTTATCTTTCTTGGCTCTTGGAGTCTTAAATTAAAAACACTGCTTTGATTTATATATGCTGCCATGATTTATGCACTGTTAAAATGAATATCAGATGGTTTATACTTTTTGCCAAAGAAATAGCTCAGACAGGTAATTTTTATCTTTTCATTTCAAAGTCAATATGCTAAGCATAAGTGTCAAATAACATTGCTTAATTGCCCTAACTACCTAGATATTTTAGACTTGGTCTTAACAAAATCAATTTAAATTGCATTGTAAGATATACATCTAGCATACATTTATTCAGACACAGGAAGCTAAGAAGGACCACTGAACAAGACATTTAGGCAAAAATACAGGCAAAATCTATTTTAAAGTGAAGCAGGTAATTGGAGAAAAATGCACTACAAAAGAGAAGCACCATTTGGACTGAGGGAATTATAAAATAAGCTGGACAACAATTTTTTTTTTTTGTTTTGTTTTGTTTTCCGGTACCGGGAATCGAACTCGTGACCTTGTGCTTGCCAGCCAGGCGCTGCACCACTGAGCTAAATCCCCAGCCCCTTGGGCAATGATTATTAAACAAATATTAAACATTGAAAAATGGCCTAGAGAAAGTCCTTGTAAGAAACTTTCACAGGAAATTCAAACCTTCTGAAGTGCAAAGAAATCCCTGGAGGTTACTAACAAATCTGATTTTTCTGGATTTACTCATACTTCCCTAAGTGAATGGTTTGATGACATCAAGTCAGAAGGCACCAGACACTACAGTGTCCCTAGTTCATCACTCGATAGCAGATGTGCTTCTGCTTCACTTGACTTAGTGAAAAGCAAACAGATGCAACCCACTGATATTACTTTTATTTAATGAATACCATGTCTGAGGTAGGAATACTGTATATATATTAGAGAGCATAGCTAGCAAATAACATGTGAATTTTCTTACACTTCTATGTGATAAATACTCAAAGTCTTATCAAATCATACTGACATTCTTACATTTATTTGTTTTCTGCTGTGTATAAACCCAAATTAGTGAACGTGAAGCACTGCAGGAGTGGCTTTCCAAGCACGTGGTGAAACATGTGACTTAAGTGGCTCTTCAATTCCATGATTTTGCTGTACTTTTTCAGAGCATTGCAACTCACCAGAAACGCGAGGCTTAGCAACCTGGAACGCACCTTTTTTATGTAGATTATGAGACCCCGGAATTGCATCCCAGCCCGACCTCATTTAATAAATACCCTTCTTCCTCCCTCACGTGTAGTCCAGACCAAGTTTTTTTTGTTTGTTTGTTTTTTGTTTTTTGTTTTTTGTGGGGGTGGTGGAAAAAGAATACGGAGAATGGGAAGGGGAGAGAAGGGAAAAGAATTAGCCCCAATCTTGGCCTTATACATTACACAAACTCTCGTAGGAGTAGACGTGGTGAAGATGCTACTTAGAGAAGCAAACTGAAAGGAAGGCAGGAGACAGATGGTTCTAGCAAAATAACCCGCAGGCACCTCTCAGACTTCCTTCTTCTCCCACGAGCGTGAGTATTTGTCCTCTTGGGCACTGATGTAGTTCTAAACTGCGGACAGGAAATGAAGAATATTTCTTAAGTAAAGACTATAGGATGCGAACATTCTTCAACTCGTTCTGAACAACAGCCTACAAACGTGATATTGTTACTTTATTTCAAATTTCCCTAATCTTGGCAAACATTATTTTCCTAATGATGTAGAAGATTATGAGAATAGTAAGACAGATAAGGGCCAAAACAAACTAAAAGTGCAAGGTAACTAGCGCATTTGAATGTCCATAAATTCTTGTAGTTAGGTAATTAATTATTTATAGATGTACTTAAAAGCCTACACTGATTTTTCAATAACAGTGGAAACCAATTATTACCTTTCTAACTGAAACTGGTTCACTGCATAGAGGATTACTCTGATAATAAATTATTGACCTGAGTATTTCAGAGCACAGAAAGAGAATATTTTTCATTCTGCTATCTGAACTTTACTTTTCAATTTTGATGGATAATAAAATCATAATAAAGTATAGTAAGCTTACATTTACTTATCAGCTTACTATTTAGTCATGAGGCACTGATTAAAGCACGTACAAGTGAAAAATATGACAAAAGCTCATAGAAGATTTATCTGCTTCAGCATCAATTAAAAGTTATGACTAATTGACCCTTGCAGTCAGATGTAAACAAGAATTTTCTAAAAATCAATTTGGATAGAAGAAAAAAGGATATTTTAATTTTTTCACTGAATTTTTCTACACATATATTCTGTCATGACTTATAATAAAAAAAGCAAAATTCATTAATACTCATTTCTTCTGCTTTCAAAAGAAGCTGGCATTTTGAGTTCTACAATTTCAAAATTAGTTTGATTCTAAAGGTGAGCTAGTATTTTTGTCCTTTTTTTTTAAACTCTGTGGTATTGAATACCTATGTGTAAACCATAAAATTTACTTAATTTAAAATAAATAACCTAAATGGTATTGCATTGAAATAAGAAGATTGAACTGTAGGCATCTTTGATCTCAAATATTTGCTTTGTGTATTTGCTTTATGTATTTCTAGTTATGCTTCACTTACCTTGTCTATAATTATTTACATTATATTTAGTTCTATGGCACAGTGTTCATATTAGTTTGGTAAAGTATATTTTTTGGTATAATTATAATAAATGATTTTTAAAATACTGTGTATCAATACTTTCTTAAAGAGATGTTTTCATACTAACCTACTACATGATTTATTTCTCACTATAAATAACAAGAGTTTATTAACAGGAAGAATTGAAAATGAGGTGTCTGAGTATTATTTCTGAGTTACTTGAAATAGACCCTATTCTTCTTTCTGGTATATAATAGCAAAGCAAAATGTTGTAATTTTGACTTTACATTATATTGCACAAAATATAATTTCAACTTGTTCTGGAACAGCCTTTGTTTTAAGAAAATAATGGACTCCTGTTATTTCATTTGGATTTGAGTAATGCACAATGAGCGAGAAATGACATTTTATTTAAGCAGTGCAATGAGTAAAAAGTATGGGGAGGGATCATAGCTTTAAAGCAAATATATTATCTTAGGATGTGATTTTGTTGTAACCTACTTTCTGTGCATTAGGAAGAACATAATGAAAAGGAAGCATGATTAAAACTTCTGATCAAACCCTCTCTGAATTATTTCACAAATATTTAGAAAGTACTATTAATATGTAAGTCTTCAGGCATGCCTGATTACTGCTGCAGTGCTCAATCTCTTTGAATACCATTATTTTCTAAAAATATGTAGAACTGAGGATAGATGGAAATTTGTTTACCTCAATCATTCTCACATTTAATCATCTGTATGGCATGGAGATAGATAGTGTTCATGGAAGTTTGGGGGATTGAAGAAATCATTCAATTTCTTTTTGTATATAAGATTTAGAAATAGATAATGGGAAGGGGTACTTTACATGAAAATCTTCTGTTCTAGAAGGATTAGTTTTCAAGCTACAATTCAATAGACATTTCTGAGACTATCGCCAATCTTTAGTATTCAAATCAGCTTAATGTTAATTCAGCCCCTGATCATACCTTAAAGTGTGACCCCGATTGCTGAATTGGAGTCTCGCAGTTTGCAGAAAGTCCATCTTAATGAATTCAATGTTCATGGCAGAAAATGGATGAAGCCATGAGCCTATTATGCTCATGCCTGCACAAGAAGGTGAGTGGTGTCACTTCCATAATGAGCAGCTCAGAAATAATCGTGTGGGAAATACACACATCCATCAGTCTAGAATCTGGTAATATGTCTATGTTTTTTTCTAAAAGGTAATGAAATCTAATTATACACTTATAACACCAACAGCATTGATAGCACAGACAGAGATTTGCTAACCTATTACTGTTTATTTCAGTTGATACAGCTGGAATTCATGCAGAATTTTTTTCCATCACTAATATCAAGAGCTACTGATAAATTAATTCTCTGCATCATCCATGACTGCCAAAATGTAAACCTTTAGCCCTTTTATGCCAAGGCCACTTTTGCATCTAGAACTGTAGTGACATTAGACTTATCTTTCTCAAGTGTGTTATTTTCTTTCTTCTAGCCATGCAGCAGTCTATGCAGAAATCTAGATGTCAGTGGATAATGTGCAGTTTGCTTGTCCTTGGATCCCAATCACTTCCTCCTAAACAATCACAAATAAGATTTTCATGAGAATATAATTTGTTTGGAAACATTACCATGGAAATATAAATCAAAGTAGATACTTAAAATTGTATATTTTATTTTTGAGTAAAAACATATTACTGTTACATCTATTTTCAACTTTAGAAATTTACACAAATTTATGGAAGTGAAAAATTTTAGAGGTAAATATTTGTCTTAGTTTGTTTAAAATGAAGATCTACCTATAATTGCTTGTATGGGGATGACAAAGATCTTGTGAGACACTTGACTAGTAAATGTACAGTTCAATAATACATGCACTTTATTTTCAGTTAAAGAAGTTTCTTTCATTTCTTATGTTTTAAGTGTAGCAGTATAAAATTATGTCCACACACAAAGTCAGATTTAACCTATGTAAGCAATGGGATAATTTTGCATCATGACGTAAAATAAATCAGTTTTAACTAACTGTAAGCAGTGTAAAGCTGTCGAAATGAAAGTCCTAAGAGCTTGCATTACTATCCTCGGTTGGACTCCATTAATCAACAATAAATGACGAGAGCTCCTGGAACATGTATTTACCTAAAATTTAGTAAAATAAGGCAATTTTTTTTTGGTACTGGGAAATGAAAACAGAAATGAACCTACATGCTGAGCATACTGCAGTGCTGCACTAAAACTCCTACTTATTATTTTATTTTATTTATTTTGCAACGAGGTCTCAGTAGGTTGCCAGACTGGTCTCAGATTTGCTATTTCCTGCCTCAACTTCTGGAATACTTGGGGTGTCAGGCATTCACTCCTTCACAACTGGTAAGGAAACAGTGTGAGACTGGAGGAGAAGGCACTGGGCTCTAGGGTGCTTTATCAAGTCAGCAGTCACCATGGGCAACTTGAGCTTCAGCCACTGAGGAGCTCTAGAACATGGTGAAGAGCACATCCTCAGACATTTTCCATTTGCAGAAAAGAAGCCGAGATACTTATACAGAAAGTCCAGTAAGTCACAAACCGAAGGGTGCTGCCAGAAGGCACTCATTTCCCAGCTTTCTGGACTGTCGCATTTGGAGGTAAAAGAGCATCGTTAGACCAAGAAGCACAGATTTTTGGCAGTTGGAAGCCAAGCTTGTGTGCTCTTCACTGTCCAGGATGGAGGGTTGTCAGGGTTTATATCTAAATGTTTTCAAAATCCTTATGAGCTCCTAGGTGGGGCTCTGGGGAGGAGACTGGAGGATGGGAGTTTTATAGGTGACTTGCTGTTAGAAGGGGGGGTCTGGTCAGGAGAGGTGGGTACCTGGGGCTTGAAGCTGTGGGTGTAGGGAATCATGTCTTAGTGAGGCAAGGCCTCTTTCCTGAGCTTGCTTTGCTTGCTTGTCTAAGATTTTCCTTAGCAGAAATTTCATGTTCCTGGCAACTCCAATTTCCTGGGGCCTCCAGTGCATCTTTGGCTTACTTTAAAAATCTTCATCTACTGCCCTCTTAGGAGATTTTTACCTGAACTTTCAAGCATTCCTTTAAAATTTGGGTGGAATCCTCCTTGACCTGAAAGCTATTGTATTATGCAATCCCAGGAAACCAGTGACATGTGTACTATGTCAAAGTCTGCATCCAGTGGGAACATGAGCCAGGCCTCCTTGAGCCACACCTGCTGTAGGTTCTGGGCCTGAATAGCTGACCCCTGTGAAATGATTCAGGGGGAATCAATTCCCTAGGAGGACTTTCTCTAGCAGTCATGCCAGGGACTCTCTTCTAAATTGAATGGCTGACATTTTCACACCATTGAGCCTGTGATGGGTGGGTTTTGCTGATTCTGACATGCCTGCAAGTAACCTCTCTGTTACCATTCAAATTAATTAGTTTCCTATTACTAGTGCTAATCTCTTCTGTAACCATACCTCATGTGGTTCTAGCTTTACATGTGGTTACTTTTGGACCACAATAAGATTTTTAAATTTTCCTCTTCACTGTTTTTGCCCCTAATTCTCACCATAAATTTGGCTAAAGGTAACCACCAATACCCACGGCACTGATAAAATGTTGGTCTGCTCTAAATTGGCAGAATTCCTCTGCCAATTCACTGCCCTTAAACTCATATATAAAATATTTTTCTCTAGTTCCTCTTGAGTCAGTATCTGGAATTTGATAAGGGCTGATAGAGTTAGGCAGAGATTGTTAGCAGAAAGAGTGCTGACTTGTTCATTTAATATTCCTTCCATTCCACTTCTCCTTTGACTACTTGCAATGTTCTAAAAACGTACCAATTTAACAGCTAATGTTGTCCAAGGGAGACTATTGTGCCCAGTGTCTGCTGATTCCTTCCTTTCCTCTTTTTTCTCTATGTGTGGAGTGAACAAAAAAGTGGAAGCAGTCATTTAAAAAACAATACAGCAGAAAAATATGAAGCAATCTATGCATGCCTATGCCTGAACCTCTCCTGGGAAGGGACTAAACCACAGTATGTTGGAGTCTCTGTTAAGCAATTTTTCATTATTTGAAGCTAACTGCAATATTTGGGTAAGAAACTGCCTGGGAGTGAAAATTCTCAGGTAGAGATTTTTAAAAATTTTATTTTAAAGAGAAAAGAACAAAACAAAATAACAAAGACATAAACAAGACAACATAAAAACAATAAAAACAATACAGAATTTCAAAACAAGGTGATAGGAAATTAATAATGGTTGTTGTATTAAGTATTGTTATTTTCAAAGTGATTACTCAGATAACCAGATCTAGGCATGTTAGATTGATCAAATACATTAACTGTTCCTTTCAATAAACCAGTAGAAATTAGTAGTACAATTATCTTAGCTATCTTATGTATATATACATATTTTTCCCTCCTTCTTTTTTCTTTTCTATTTTTCCTTATCCCAGTTGCTCTCTCCTTTTGAGCAGTTTCTTTCCCTTTCATAATATCTATTGTACCTCTTAGATTTTATTCACTCTTTCAGGTTTTTACACTAGGGAGGCAATACGATGTTTACACATATGAGTCTGATTTATTTCACTTATGAGTATGGTCTCTAGTTGCATTCATTTACCTATAAAAGCCTCGAGTTATCTTTCTTTATAGCTGAGTAATACTCCATTGCATAAAAATACCACATCTTTTTTACTCATTTCTCAGTTGATGGGCATTTGGATTATTTACAAGATTTAGCTATGACAAACAGGGCTGCTATAAACATGGGTGCACACATATTGTTTTAGTGTGATATTTTCAGTTCTTCTGATAAAATACCCAAAAGGGAAATAGGTGAGTTGAACAGGACCTCTAATCCTAGTTTACTGAGGAATCTCCAGAGTGATTTCCACATTGGTTGCACCAGTCTACATTCCCACCAACAGTGGAGAAAGATTTCTTTTTCTTTACTGCCTCTCCAGCATTTGTTATTGATTGATTTCTTGAAGATAGCCATTCTTTCTGGGGTGAGATGGAATCTCAGTGTTGTTTTAATTTGCATTTCTCAAAGGACTAATGATGTTGCACATTTTCTCATGTATTTATTTTCCATTTGTATTTCTTTATCTGAGAAGTGTGTATTCATTTGAGATGCCTATTTTTGGTTTGGGTCTTTGAATTTTGGGGGCCTGATTTTTTAAAATTCTTAATATGTTCTGGATAGAAGTTCTTCATCTGAGGAATGGTTTGATAAAAGTTTTCTCCCAATTTGTAGGTTTTCTTTTTACTTTGTTAGTAATTTCTTTTGATGTGCAAAAACTTTTCAGTAAGATGAGATCTGAGTTAGAGATGTCTTGTTATATGTTTGTGCTAGTATGGGGGCTACCCAATAAAATCTATTGATAAGCATATAAAGGAAAGGTATTGGAAAAATGGAGAACACATATTTCCTAATGGATGATCAATTAATAATAATAATGATAATTAATGCAATAATGATTGTTTTGCAACATAAAAGAGCAATTTCTCTGTCTGAAGAATTTCTCTAATGGACCTTCTCTTATGGTCGAGGAAAAAATTCAAAAATATAATAGGTTCTCTAGTGTTATTAAATAGAAAAAGAATTTTTAAACAGTGTAATCACTTTAATGACGAATCCAGTGGAAGGTAGTATAATTCTTGGAAAAACTACCAGTAGAAAAGTCTGGGAATGTGGGAAACTGGACTCTTTTCTGAGTTGTTTCTTGTGCCAGTTGTTTCTTCACCAGTTGTTTCTTGTGCATATTTGGATGAACCAAATAAGTTCTTGTCATTAGGGCTCCTTATACTTTAAATACAGTCTACAGTGTTTGCTCTTTCTTAACTCTTTTTTGTTCTTAGAAGGATAAATGGACATCAAGCACTTTGAGTATCTTCAAAGAGGATTATTATTTGAGTGTTGTGAATGTGTGCATCATTAATTTTATGTTTCCATATATCTTAGAAAATAACACTCTCTTTTTCACTCTGAAGGTCATTCACCATATTGATATTTACCAAAAGTTAAACATGTTCAGTTCAAACTTACACTGTGGTCAAAGAATTTTCTGCTTTAAAGGATGAAACCACTTGGTAAGCAGATTCTGCTGCAACTATTGTCAGTGCATCTGCCAGATTAGTCTTCGGTACTTAGCTATTAACGAAATGAATTTTGGAGCTGAAAGTTGTTAAATATTTGAAAGAGAGCTGTAATATACTTGCATAATTTTTTCAGACTATATAGTTCTATGTGTTCTCCCAAATTCCATCTTATTTGTTCCTTGGCCCTGTTAATAGCTTCACAAGCCTCTCAATCTGCCAACCAGCAAAGGCAGTAATGATAATAATACTCTTAATGATATGTGTGGTGGTATTTTTACCTTGTAAGCTGTTTTACATAAGTATCTGTCTATTTGGTCACCAGTTATTAAGACATCAGTGAAAATTAGTTCTGAGAATATAACCCATGTAACTAAACTTCCTCATTTTCTAATACAAAAATACAACAGACTACAAGTTATAGAAGTTATCTCTGGGTAGAGTCAGATGGAACTATCTTAAAATAATGTGGAAAATTTGTATCTTTGCTGAAGATCTATTTGAGTTTGTTCTTTGTAAATTTTAGTAAAACTTCTGATTCCTGTAACTTTGACAAGCACTGAAAAAGCAGATTACTCTATTGCTCACAGAATGTGGTTATTCTGAGACCTATGGTAAAAAAAGGGAATAGTTTAAAGGAATTTAGATTAAAACCAGAAAGGTGTATAAACTAATAGAACCTGAAATCTGAGCTTTATACAATATATAAATGAAGAGAGGATGAGACAAATGCTTTGGGCAACCTTTTACATGTCACTACATCGTATTTTCCCATGTACTCAGAAAACAGAGGATGAATAATTTAAAAACTGTTGTATGAAGGCCATATTTACAGAATCAAATGAATTAATGCTTTTGGAAACTTAATTTTTATACTACTGATATAGTCATAGTTCAGATGACAGCATATCTAGAGAGTCAGGATATTTCTTGAGTTTTGGTGAACAAGTGAAGAAAGACTATTTACAGAAAGGGGGTATAATGTAGATGACAAAGAGCTCCTAGGTCAAGGTTTGAGAGGGCACTGGGGTTGAACAGTGGCAGATTAAACACAGGTGCATAGCGAAGAGGTAAGAGATAAAATCCATCTGCTTATAGAATTCATCCACTCAAGCAAGGGTGGGCCACTCTTCCTAATTTATTTGAAGATGCAGAGAGCATCAGATCCCAGGGGAATTTATATTTGGTTTATTTAGTGATGAAAATAAGCATAGTCTGTCTCCCATTCTGTCTTGCCAGTGGCAGAATCCTTGCTGAGAAGTCATCTGAACTCTTCAAGTCAGAAGCCCAAAACTCATCCTTGATAGCTCTCTGTTCTTTTCTGCTCTGTACCTGATCCACTGCCAATTCTGAATTTTTTTTATATATATTTTCTTCTCTCCACCTTCTGCTAGTGCACCATTCTAAGCATCTATCCTCCCTCTCCAACCCGTCCTTTGTATTATGGCCAAAGCTCTGACTCACATATGCATTCTCCCTCCTTCAGTAGTCTACTGAGAGGGAGAAGTTTGACCCTTTTATGTTTTCCGCCAGGCATACCATTTAGAGTTGGTACTCTAGCTCCTGTACAACTCCTTCATTTCCTCTCAATTTCCATTTTCCTTCTGCCTCCATTCCTTTTCATGTTTCATTTCACATATTAGATTTACTCCCTGCTTCTCACCTAAATTACTCTTTTTATTTTATGAAAAAGTAAAATTTCACAAGAAAACAATAAGAGAATAACCGTAGTTAATATACTGTGCATCATTAACTTCAAAGTAGTCACCCAAAGTACAAGACAGATAAAAAAGGTTTTCTCTAACAGCGAAGAAACAAAATCTTATTTATACTTCAGGTGTCCATTGAAGAGTCACTTCCCCCAAGTTGTCTCTTCTGACTTTCATTTACAATTCAAGAACTCTGTTGTAGATCCTCATACCCACTCTACGTCACTTCAACTTTTTTATTTTTATTTATTTATGCATTTGTTTTGTCTTTTTAAGATAAGGTCTCGCTATTCAGTTCAGCCTGGCTTTGAGCTCACTTTGTAGCCCAGACTGCTCTCAAACTTGTAAAGATCCTCCTGCCTCAGCCTCCCAAGTGCTGGGATTACAAGTGTGTGCCACCATGCCCAGCCTGTATCACTTTTACAGTGCTCATCACAGTAGATATTTGTTTGTTATATCAAATTCCTTCATTAGCATTGTTACCTCTTCGAGGGCAGGGTCGTGCTCCATTGCGAACCACAATATCCCTAATGTGTAGTGCAGTGCCTGCCATACACAGTGAGTGTGAGTATAAGCACAGTGTCCAGGCCAGGGCTTTATAATTAATGTCAGCTCATTTACTAAAGTATTAAATATTTTATGATTACAGTTACATTTCAAGAATATAAACTTGCTTTTAATTGATAATGTTGAATTTTAAAAATATTTTAAAAAGCATAATGGACTTCAAATTCAATACTTTTAAACACATAAGTAAAGTAATTATCTCCAGTGTTAGTAAGACACAACCAATATATAATAAACTACAAGTCTATGATGTGAATAACTTGAAGTTTTATACACGTATGGAACTATCACTAATTTCAAGAAAAAGAGTGTGTCAGTCACACACAATCATGTTCATTCCCCTTTGAATTACATCTCTCTTAGTTTACTAATTATCGACAAGTTTTCTTCATGTACAGTAAAATTCATTCAAGATTCTGCTTTCTGTGCTATTCATTACCCATGGCCCATGGCAGTCCAAAAGTATTATTATACTGGAATGAGGAATTGAGATTTTTTGAGAGAGAGGTTACATTTGTATAACTTTTATTACAATACATCATGATTTTTCTATTTTATTGTTTGTAATATCATTAATCTCTTGTTAATCTATTTATAAATTAAATTTCATCATAAGCATGCATGTGTAAGATAGAGCACAGTAAGGTACTATCCAGAGCTTCAGGAATCCACCAAGATCTTGGAAGATAGACTCTTATGTAAAAGAAGTTTCACATTTTCCAAATGTAAGGCATTTGCTGAATCTAAATTTTGTCCTTTTCATTTTCTTAAGAGAATTTATTGAACTTGCAGGGAAATATCTTCTCACAAAGAAAATGCCAGGCCCAGATATCTGCACTACGGAATCGCCAATAATGTATGTGTAACAAAGTACATGAAAACAAAGCAGTAAATGCTGAGGAGAGGAACTATTTTGTGCCATGCATGAAATGGAACTGCATTACTTGAAGCTGTACGGTGATAGATGTTCTAATCAGGCTCATTAAAAAGCAGATATTGTCACCTTGGATAAAAAATAAATCTGATATTATGCTGTATATAAGAAGTCCCTTTTACATAAAAGAAATATGTCAAATGTGAATTTTGGCAGGGAAATCCATAAAGATTTGAAAATTTAATAACTTACTTCTATACAACATATGGACCAAATACAGAAACATAAAAGAAATGAGAAAGAATTCTAATTAAATGAAAATGAAAAGATAGCACTTAAAAAGTTTATGGCATTATGCATGCATACTAAAAAATGATTTTACCTTAAGCTTAAAAATTTAAGCTAGGTGTGGTGGCACATGCCTGCAATCCCAGCACTCGAGAGCCTGAGGCGGGAGGATGGTTGAGAGTTCGAGGCCAGCCTGGGCTACGAAGTGTGCTCAAGGCCAGCCTGAATGCCGTAGCGAGACCATCTCAAAAAGACACAAAAAAAAATTAAGAAAGAGAGAATTTCTTAAAAAATTAAGAAAGAGACAAAAATATGAGAGAATTAATTATACCCAACAAATTAGAAGAAATTATAATGATAGAAATATACTCATAATTATTAATATTAAGACATAAAATAAAAGTAACTGTATATGGTAAAGATAAAAATAATTATAAGGTAAAATGTCTGTGAAACCAAAGTAAAATTGGTCAGGAATGTAAAAGGATGCACTCAAACAGCTGTATCAGGAAAAACAATATCAGATACTACAGATGCTGAAAGATAATAAGAAATACATATTGATAACTTTATGGTAATAAATTTAAAAATTATATAAAATTTTCAAAATTATTAAAGACACAACTTATCAAATTTGCCAAAGCTTCCTTTGGAAACAAAAATAATGTAATTATACCTAAAAATCTTACAAAGAAATTTTCTGGCACAAATATCTTCAGTGCAGAATTCCATCAAACTTTGAAAATAGGAATAATAACAATTGTACTGTACCTCTAACAGAAAGTTTAAGAAGAGTGACTATTTGTTAACTTTTACCAAAAATTCTTGCTGATTTCAGAAGAGTACAGCTGGTAGAGAACTTCTTCAGTGTCATTCAACAGGACACAGAGACTACAGAAAGCATCACTCAGCTTAGTGTGATCTCCAAGTAACTGGGAACAAGATTGCTTAGAGCCAACCTTATAGGCCCCAAGGCTCATCTCTCCAGCCTCCAGGTGGTTGTCTCCCTGCTGGGAAGCTCGGTGAGTCCTAGTACCCCAGAAACCCTTACACCACACACCAGTGCTTTGGCCGATGGAAAACTTGATTATAGATTGCATCTCTCTTGATGCTAAAAGAAGGACAATGACATTGCATTTAATCTATGCCTACTGCAAAATTATTTGGGGAGGGTTAAAAGTGAGATTAACATACTCTTTCCCCCCGGGTCAATCCTTCCTGTCAACTCTTCTGCGTAGAACTTTAGGATTCTTGGAGATGAGGGAGAGGAAAATAAGGAATGTTTCTGAAGGTCATCATTTTCTAACTAAAATTAAATTAAATTGTGGAAGAAAGAAAACCCAATATCCAGAGCAGTATTTCCATTTCTTTTCTATCACAATGTTTTATGGCTATTGATGCACTTGTTTGTTTGACTCTTAAAATGTAATATACACATTATATAAAGGCATATAGCAGTCTTCTAGAGGATCATTAAAATTTTTGTTTACTTGAAAAAAATCCCTCTTCCTTTGACAATGCATGCTGTCAACTGTTGGTGCCTGTTGGCATTCTGGAAAAATAAACCTCGTCAGAATACTTTTGTGACTGCCTTGAGTTTTTGCTTTTTATCTGGCTGATTTTATTAACATAAAGATTCTACTTTCATTTCTGAGTTGATTCCATTTAGTTACCCTTCAGCAAGTACACCTTCTCTAGTCACGGGCAAGGACACTTCTAGTTCATTATCCCACGCATTTTGTTGTTCCACAGGCTACAGGCAAAGCCAATGTGGCAAGCTCTGTGACCTGAGCATAGAACTGAGTTTGGAAATGTGGGTGGATTTTGTACAATGTTAAAATACATCAATATATGTGCACACACAAATTTATAACAAAAAAGGTATATCCATTAAGATACTAAACACATGCTGTGCTTTCAATTTACTGAGAATTTATGAAATGGAAATTGGATTTTGCTAAAGAGACTTCAATAAATTTTCCTACTCTTTTCTATCCTCAGGAAATCCTGCTACCTGGTT
Source organism: Chinchilla lanigera (assembly GCF_000276665.1). Taxonomy (NCBI): domain Eukaryota; kingdom Metazoa; phylum Chordata; class Mammalia; order Rodentia; family Chinchillidae; genus Chinchilla; species Chinchilla lanigera. Next base: position 3,895,180 of record NW_004955526.1, on the reverse strand, counting down.
TTAAAAGAAACATACACCCCCAAAATGTGAGTTTACTTTATACACACAAATGCACACACAAATGCGCGCACATACACACACACACACACACACACACACACTCACACACTCATATGTAGGATAAAAATATAACCTCAGAAGTTTCCTATTTGAAAAAAGGATTCCCTGACTGACTGCAATTGTTCATCTCCTCCAGGACTGACCTCCCAAGTTGAGAAAATAAAGCCTGGAGCGAACTCCAAATAATCTACAATGAATGAAATTCTTCATTCTTGAGGAAGTTACTTGAGACTAGGGAACAAATTAACATACAACTTCATCTCCAGATGTGCCCTCTCCCGCACTTTTAAGACTGCACAGTTTTATAATTTTAAAAGGATTTTTTAATATCAAGGGCTATTAAATCATATTTCACATAGCATTTCTTAAGTACTAAGTTTATTTTTTTCTAAATAACCTAAGTTCAAAGATACTTAACACTGATCAGGCTAAATGAGAATTGGAGTCCTAACTAATGTTTTAAAACTTTAAACCAAATGACGATCCTCAGTGGCAGATGCTAATATTCATGGTGCCTCAACGATCATACCCAGCATTCTCCATATCACATTTCTCTTGTATGAGAAACAAGCGGCAAATGCAGCTGAAAGTAAATGAGCCACTCTTTCAATTTAATTCAAGATATTTTCAGTACCCTAAATAAAAGACTTTAGAGCCTGTTATTTTTTTTCTTCTGATCTTTATAATGCCCTTTGAATTAAAAGCTAAGCTGGCACTTTAACTGTGGTCAGGCCAAAACAGTGTATTCATGGGCTGGAATGAATGCTAATTTGTCAGCCAGGCTAAATTATGCATGTTCTTCTATCTTTCAATTTCCCATGACTGTTCACAGTTGGGGGTTGGTTCCCTATCCCTGGTTTCCCTGCCTTCTGAGAAATCTTTGCCACTGAATCATTGGGATGCTTCCTGCTAGCAAGCTCTCTCCTCTCCTCTCCTCTTCTCTCCTTCCTTTCATCTCCTCTCCTCTCTCCTCTCCTCTCCTTCCCTGTCCCTCCTTTGCTTTTTCCTCTTCCTGCTTTACCCATCATTAAGCTCCTGCTGTTTGTGATAATACTTCTGAATACTATGTGAGAAGAATATACTATGTGAATTACTTCCAAAATTGAATATTTGAAATCAAGGCACATTTTATTTCTATAACTTAACTGTAAAAAATAACTGAAAAGAAAACAGACACCATAGTGATAGATAATGAATGATACAAACATTCTTATTTGTGATTGGAGAAGATGAAGGGAGTTGAACAGGTTTTATTTGAAATTTGTCATAATTTTATTAGCACGTTGGGTAGAATTTGATTTTCAGAAAATTTTAACAGACTGAAATCATATGACTGAAGAAAACCAATGAGGTAAATGTAAAATAGGAAAGTAATCAAATCGGTAGTCTTTTATATTCCAGGGGTCTGGAAGAGTCGCTGAACTAGAGGAGGGAATTCAGTCAATGGTTTTCCAGAAACAACCATTTTGACAACCACTGAACTTGACTCTAGGTTTACTTATACAAAGGGAAAGAATAATGCAAACAGATTAATTTTCAAATACTTCTGAGTCTTCCAGCAAGGCAGCTAGTAATCATTTTTTTTGAGGACGAGTATTAGGGGTTGAACCAAGGGCCCTGGCACTGAGCTACATCCCCAGCCCCTTTTTCATTTTTTCTATTTTGAGACAAGTTCTCTTCCTTATATAACCAGGGTTGGGCTGTCTTCAGCCTCCCAGGTTGCTGGGATTATGGGAGTGAGCTTCCCTGACTAAGATATTTAGTATTTCTTAAAGATGAGTATTTTGTTTTGCTGGTTTGTTGTTGCTTATTCTGTCCATAGGAAAACCACTAGATATACTTTCCTCCTTTACCAGTTAAATGTACGAACTCTAGGCGACATATTACAAAACAAAAAGGCCATCAGGTTTCTGACAGAGGCCCTCACCATTTGGTTCTCCTCCTTGTTACGGACAGATTCAGAGTTTGGAAAGCAGCACAAAAACTCCAAGCCCCCAGATTATGCATGGACAGGATTCACTGCTGAAAACAAAGCTCTCCTTCTCCAGTACTGTCTTTTCTGGAAGAAATGATTATTTAGAGATAGGAAAGCAAGAAATTCAAGATAAATAAACTTATTTGCACATGCAGGAACTGACAGTTAATTAAGGCTTACAGATTCTTTCCTTCCCACATTTTGAGAATGTGGTTAAATATCAAATATCAACAAAATGCTTCTGCAGTGACCATTTGTCCCTCATGGATGTGTTTGCCAGTGCTGTGAAGATTTTATTTCAGTGACCTAGATTTTCAGTTTTTGCTCTCGGTCAGTTCATGCACTACGGAAGGCCTGGGCTTCCATTTCGTGTCTAGATCACAGTGAGGAAAGCTCTGGCCATGTACGTCACACAGACTTGATCAAAGGTTCTCATTCATGTGGAAGCTAAAATAGCTGATTTCGTAGAAGGAAAGAGTAGAATCACTGGAGACTGGGCAGCAGCAGGGTGGAGAGGTAGAGATATAAGGAGGTGGGAGAGCAGATGATCAAACAGTGAGACAGGAGGACCAAGATACAACGTTCCATGGAATAGGTTGACTCTTTTATGACAATTTATTATACATATATTTTATAAAGAACTAAGAAAGAAGTTTGAAGGTCCCCACCACAAACAAAAAGCATGTTTAAGGAAATATCAATTACAGTATTTGATCACTGCACATTACCTACCTCAACTGAATTATCACACTCTTTTACAGTACTATGTATGTATTGTGTAGTACTATAATAGATACAGCACTTTGTACATATTACAGTATTATATATGTATTTTAATTTTAAAAAGTACATTTTTTTTGGTCTTCTTTGAGACAGGGCTTCCATATGCAATGCAGGCTGGCCTTGAGCTCACTTTATAGCTTAGGCTGATCTCCAACTTGCAGCGATCTTCCTGTCTCAGCCTTCCGAGTGCTGGGATTACAGCTGTGCACCACCACGCCCACCATAAAGTACAATTTTTAAAAGGATATGTTCTTTTCTTTTTCTAGTTTTATGTTTTCAGAAATCTATGAATGCATAATACATGCTAATAAATGCAAATTTTGATTTATAAAATTTAAGTCATTTTTTCATACAGCCCTTTACCCTGTTAAGTTTTTAGGGCTATTGAATTTAGCAAATTATGGCTTGTGGACCTATTTAGCTCTATAGCGTGTTTTCTGATGGCTTTCCAGCTAAGAATAGGTTTTACATTTTTCAATATTGGGAGAACAGTATCTCATTACACATAAAGATGATATAAAATTCAAATTTAGTGTCAGTAAATAAAGTTTTATTGAACATATCTCTGCTCATTTATTTAGGTACTGCCTATATGTATCCCTTTGTACTATAATTAGAGTTGATAAGTTATAACAGGGAACATATGGCTCACAAAGTCTGAAATATTTACTACTTGCCCTTTCCAGCAAATGTCTACTGACCCCTGAAATAGTGGATTCCTTAATTTATAACTGGCTCTCAATCTTCATTTTGCACCATGCACTCTTTTCTTCACTTGGATTCCAATTTGGGAGCCACATTTCTCTGCTAGTTCTTCCTCCTCTTCTTGGTAAGATTATATTTTTCTCCTTAGGCAAAATATCCTTTGTTATCTGAGTTCACTCATGTTAATTTTTTTTTTTGTCATTGAAAAGAGAAAAAATATAATGTATGATTGAGAGAGAGAGAGAGAGAGAGAGAGAGAGAGGGAGAGAGAGAGAGAGAGAGAGAGAGAGAGAGAGAGAGAGAGAAAGAGAGAGAGAGAGATATCAAGTTTCCACTTGCTTTTAAGGACCTAGAATTGCAGCTGGAGTTATAAGATATACCCAGATTTAAACACTTTCAGTCAGACTTGGGTTAGCCTGGCCTTTTCTGATTCTTCTTGACAAAAATGCAGCAAAAACAAATGCACAAACAGAAAAGTAGAAAACAGTTTTCCATTTCTTTCCTGTTTTATGACCTATGTGCAACAGCTTGTCAGTGGCTTCAACAGTTTTATTTGCTTCAGAGATGACTGAATACCTTGAAGGATATTTAGAAAAGAGAAAATCTCTTTGGAAGTGATTTAAGAGGCCCCTTAGAACAAACAGTGGTCCATTCATTTTTTTTTTTCCATTGTGATTTAAAGTACAGAATTCACATCAATAAGGGACTACTTATTAACCTGTGATTTCTAGCAGATACTTTAATGTCATGGTTTTTGTTATCCTGACTCTCCCTGACCAAAAGAACCTTAAAAGCTGTGCTATTTGTGAACACATTTTGAATCTATCTATAGCACAGTAAAACCAGGGAATAAGCAGCAGGGCTTTACTCTAGAGCATTTTCCTTAGGTGTTTCATCCACAGAAACAGCTTTGGATCTGTGAGAGCACTTCTGTAAGTGTTTTGAATTTAAATGTGTGGCAGTGTGTTAATTATACTCTATTTATAGAATGTTTCTTGTCTCACATCTATTTGGGAAAAAAGATAAACTCTTTGTTATATACACATACAATCACACATTACATTCGTAATAAATGTTAGACAGTGGGTTAAGTTTTATAGTGCAATTAGTATCCACTGTTTTCCTTAAATGTGATAATATTCCTACACTTTATAAATGTATCTTTCATTTTTATCAAGGAATTATAACAAAGAATATCCACTGCAGTTAAACATTTGTGGTATTTCTTTAAAGAATTGTAGTAAATAATTAAATATCTTTTATAATTAAAATATTTATGATGTGAAGGATTAGTTACTAAAGTGGGTTACGACTCATGTTTTATTGTAGTTATCGTGTATCTATCTCCTTATAAGTCCCATAAGTAGAGTCTTCAGCTTGTTTTCCATTGCATTTCCATCATTTAAAACCATGTGCTTTTTGAAAGAACCATATTCAATATTTATTTATTTATTTTTTGTTTGTTTGTTTGTTTTTTTTTGTTTTTCTCCGGTACCGGGAACCGAACTCACGACCTTGCGCTTGCCAGGCAGGCGCTTTGCCGCTGAGCTAAATCCCCAGCCCCTCAATATTTATTAAATGAGGAAACTGAGGCATGTCTTAATCTTTAAGAACTAAAATAGTAAACTTTTTGTATACTAGATAGTAACCATATTCTGCAGAAATCAACCTAAATGCCTTTAGACTTCTAAATTGGTAAAAGGAAAATAAAATCTTAAGCCCTTAAGAGGAATCTGTAACTGTGTCAGTGATATTAGCCTTTGAATAAAGATTGTGTTTACATAGAAGTCAAGAAAATGGAGCATAGGTTGCTATTACTTTGTCACAGTGGTTTACTTCCCTGTGAGTAAGAAATCCTCTTCCCAGGTGATTTGAGTCAGCAGACTCCTTTCCTTGGTACATTTCCTACAGCCACTTTGAACATGCAACCACATCTCTATACTCTCACTTTATGTTTTACAATGAGAATTTTCCACTTAGTTTAGTTTGCTTTTAAATAAACGATCAAGTCTTACCTATGAGAGGACTTGAGTCTGGTTGGGTAAGCTTGGTATGTCTATAAATATATCGATCAGCATTGTGTTATACTGTATATGAGTGTGATGATTAATGTTGATTGTCAACTTGTTTGGCTAGAGAGCTGCTAGGGGATTAGTAAAACACACTGCTGGGTATGTTTCCGGGTGGGTCGTGGGGTCATGACCTGTGGTCTACATCTGTCTGGCCCTAGGTCCCTTCCTCTCTGGTGCTCTTCCCCTGTGCTCTATATCCAGCTGCAATGAAGTGAGCAACTTTGTTTTACTAAACTCTCCTGCCATGATGCTTCTGCCTTGAGCCAGCCCGCCGTGGACTGCAACCTCTGAAACTATAAGCTGAAATAAACCTCTCCTGCTTTAAATTGTGGATGGCAGATATTTTGTTCTAGCAACAAGGAAGCTAACATGATGAATTTAATCAGTTCTTGCAAACTGGGTACTCTGACCATATACTCTTTGACTGTTGTCACTTTGTTGAGCCTTAGACACTCAATAGCTTTCTCGAGAAAGGTCTCTGCTCTTGCTATTTTGTAATCTCCTAGTGACTAACATCTCATTTGCTGTATTATTGATACAGCAAGACAATACCACATTAGTCCTGAATAACTAAAAGTAAATCAATAAAACAAAGCCAAGTAACATCAATACCAAATTTTTTAAAAGTAGCGTAAACATTTAAATTCATCTCTCACTAAGCAAAGTCTGTTGAAGGTTCAGAAAGCTCTGCAGGTAACCGGTCCCCACAGGCTTACTTAGTGATCAGGTTGAGAGGGGCTGCATTCTGTAACAGCTGCAAAATATGGAACTTGCTGGCCAGCCAAGCAGAGGAAATGAAATATGCCCAGCCTTTGAAATACTTCCATTAAAGGCAAGACCAGTGCTCTGTCCCGGGACCAGTAATGTTTTTCTCTGCTGAGGCAGACAGCAGGGAATGAATGCTTGAGGAACAGAGCTTCATGCTTTAGAATGGACAACATAGTCTCAGGCCAGGGTGGTCAACTCAACCATGAGAGTCCAAAGACTGAAGCCTTTACCTTTAGGATTGTAAGCAAAGCTTTTGGCTCCTAAAACTGCACACAAAGATCTCTACATCTTATATTACACATCTCACCATCGGATATAAAAACCTCTTATTTGATAATGAAAAATACTATAATTGGATTTCTTCTGCAATTTTTGGAAGAAGAACAAATGCATATCATTAAAGACATTAGACAATTCAGTTATTTTTATAAAAATAGTCTTCCAACTACTTTCTTTACTAGTCCCACAGTATTTCAGTACAGAGAAAACTATTTTTCCTAACACTCCCAGGTCGGAATATACTGGGCAACTAAAATCTGCCAAGTGTTTTAAAAAAAACAATGAAAGAATGTTCTGCAGTATAAAGGGTTATTCCTTTTGCAATGTTCTCTGTAAATTTATAAAAGGTCAAATGTTAGGCTAGGTAAAGGTTCTCACTTCATTATTGTGTACATTATGTCTAATATAATGGTTAGTAGGTAAAATACAAAGTATTTTATTTGTTCATGTATTTTTGTTGTCTCACATAAAGATATGTAACCTATATAATAATTTACCATTAATTGAATGACTCCATTATTCCAGGAGAAAATCCTTTGTCTTGAATTTAGATTACTGATGTGATATAGCATTTTAACTTTTTAACATTAAAAGACTTTTTGACAATAATAAAAAGAAAATACCATCATTACAAAACTACCATAGATTAGGCATTAATCATGCACCAGAACAGTAATAAGAAAATTAAATTTTCTCGCTAATCCTGAAACAGTCTCACTATGTGAGTTTTAAAGACTCTGAAACAACAAGTAACTGGATCAAGAGCTGGCAAAGAGTCAGCCAAGCTTTGGAAAGTGATTAGTACACTGTATTGTGTTTCTTTGATGACAAGAATAAAACTGTCTTGTTTAGATGAATTATTCTGCCAACGCACATATTATTAAATATTCAAATATTTAGGATTGCCATATATATATTTGTAAGTGTGATAATTCTCTAATTGCAATGAACTATTAATTTTAGAATAGTTTTAGATCCTAGTTTCAGTTGGAAAAGTTACAAACGTCATACAAAGATTCGTCACACCCATTTCCCCCTATATTACCTCTTAGTAACGACTGATAAATAGAAATATGTTGTACCCTTTATTTACATTTTCTTGTTTTGTTATTTAAGATCTCATCCAGAATACCACATTATGCTCATCATCGTATTTCATTTGACTCCTTTTGGGTATGACAGTTTTCATATATTTCTTGATTTGGGCTAATTATCACTTCTTTCATAACGTTATCATTTGTCATTTCACTTTTCTGTCTGTATCTCTTTTCTTATTTTGAGCTTCTAATCTACTAGAGGAGATTAGAATTATGTAAATATCTCAGCTAAATAAGAAGCAAATATAATATCTAGCAATTTAAATGTCACATATATTATCTCTGTTCATTTCCAGAGGTTTGGAAAATAAAAATCCTTTCTCTAGTCTTTCAGAAGAGTCTATTAAAATTCATAGTAAATTCCCCAATGTTAGAAATAGAAAGCAGAACTGCAAAAGAGCAAAGATTATTTTGCTCCAAAGTTAACACATTGCTCATTTTCCAAATTTTCTTCTAAAGAAGATCTTAAGAGCAGAGAATAAAACTTTAATATGAAGATTTAAAAATAACTGTATTTAGTGATTCTCACTTTCATCTAAAAAGTGATGGAAAGTAGAATTTGCCAGACGTTTGGCCTCTGAAATAAAGACAACTGAAATTTACTTTTCTTTACTTGTGGAGAAAATGGCTGGGGTTTCTTAAGAGGAAAAAGCACACAGTATCATATTTGTTTTTATCAAATTTTAACTGATAATTTTGTGAGCTTCTTATTTATAAAGCAAGCCCATTACGATGGAGAGGTTCCTGCAAATGACCAACTATTGAAATTTTCCTCTTGTAAAATAATATTATACAGAACTTAAATCAGGAACTTCCTACTTTCTCAGCTGGATCTGTGTGGCTTTAGTGCTGTAGTCTTTCCAGGTAGAATCTGAGCATGTTTCAGTTGCTTCTTCTTTACCTTCTTTCTTGTCTATATTTGTGTTTTCCTTCATGCTCTATCATGCTAGGGATAATTTTAAATTAAGTAAAACTATGTTTTTGAAAAAATGTAGGTTTTGGGGGTTTACATTTATTTAAATGTGAAATAGTCCTGCTTTTGGCAAGTTATGTTTGACTTATTAAGTACATAGATGCCAACCTTAAAAATCGCTTGTCTGAAATGAATTTATGATAGTACATTATTTTATGAAGCTTTGACACTCCATAAAATAGAGGAAGCACTGCATCCTTCTTCCACTTAAAAGAGCTAAGTTCTAGGGATTTTTGTGTGTATATTTTAGTTCCTTGAGAATAATTTTTAAATATAATGAATATACGCATATTTTTCTTTTTTAAAAAACTAATGTGGTAAGAAATAATATACATGTAGCCAAATGTGCTATTTAAAATATGCAAGTAAATGTTAGCCAAATCATACATTCCTATAACCACAGCTGTAGTCACTCATGGTAAAGTCCCACCACCTAGCATTGTACTTTTGCCCATTTGCTCTTCCCCTACCCCTCACCTCCTACCTGCTTTCTATAACTATCACTTCACATTCTTTCAGAATTCCATATAAATGAAATCACACAACGTGTGGCACTAAATATCTCGATCTTTCTCACTCCTCAAAATGCTTCTGAGTTCTAGCAATGTATGTTTCCATAGTTTTTTTGTTTTTGTTTTTGTTTTAACTGTTGAGCCATCTTTCATTGTTTGAGTCAGTTTCTCCATTCACAAATAAATGGGTATTTGTTTAGTTCCAATTTGGGACTGCTATGATTAAAACTGTTATTGAAACTCAAATGTAATTTTTATGGCCATATCTTTTATGTCTATTAAGAAGTACCTAGAGGTGGAAGGCTGAAATTTATAATAAATTGACATTTACTGCTATGAGAACAATTGCTGAGTTGTTTCTCAAAATGTATATACAATTTTCTCATCAATTAACAGTATTGTATTTGAGTTTTGTATATCCTTGTTCTGATGGTTAATGTTATATGTCAACTTGACTGGAATAAAGGAGTCCTACATGGCTGGTATGACTATTTCTTTTCTTTTTTTTTTTTGAAATGATTATTTCTGGATACTTGTGTAGGATGTTTCTGAAAGAGAGTAACACTTGAGTTAGTAGACTAAGTAAAGAAGGACACCCTCTCCAGTGTGGAGTCTCATCATTCAAGATATTGAGAGACTGAGTAGAAAAAAAGCAGAGGAAGGGAAATATTACTTGAGCTGTAATATCCATCTTCTTATCTCTTGGGCATGGGTGTTCCCCATACTTGCGCCTTTCAATTCAGACTGGACTTGCATTATTGGCTCCCCTGGTTTTGTGCTTGCTTTGGAATTGCATTATTGGCTTAGCTGGGTCTCAGCTTGGCAGATAGATGGCAGGTTGTGGAATTTTTTTTAAACCATCATAATCTATGATCTAATCATTCACAAACATATTTTCACAACATATATGTATATATTCCCTTTTGTTTTTATTTCTGTGGACTAATGCTTTTCCTAAGAGTAGCAATGTCATTGTATTTAACTTTAACATTATACATCATATTAACAATATCTTATTGTAATGCAGTTGTATCACATTTCACTTTTAACTTATATTCCCTGCCGGCTAATGATGTAAACTGCCTTTCCATGTGGTCACATAGTACTTGCATGTCTTATTTAGTACACTATCTGTTCAACTTTGTATTTTTAACATTAAATTGATTGTTTCCTTAATATTGAGATATAAGAATTCATTATGTGTTTTCTGTTAGACACATACTATGCCATCATTTTCTTCCAATCTCTGGTTCCCTTTCTCCATTCTCCCTAGTGTATTTGAAGAGTATGTAAACAAAATTCATGAAATCAAGTTAGTTAGTCATGTTTCTCTTATGATTCATGTTTTTATATCCTAAGCAATTTTTAACCTCATGACAGAAAGATAATTCATGTGATTTTGTTCTAGAAATATAAAGTTTACTCTTTCATTTAGGAGTATGATACAGGAAGATTGATATCTATATTTGATGTGAAGTAATAATAATGTTCTCTTTCCTATTTGTTTTGTATATGTGGTCCAATTGTCTATTTATTTTTAAAATCCATTTATATTACTGGATTACCCTACAAAGATTTGGAATTATCTCTGTAGGAAGGCTTTCAATGATAATTAAGTTCCTTTACATCCACACTGCTCTTCTCTGTACAGTACATGGTTAATAGGTGTCTTTCACAGTCTTTTGGAATGTGTGGGCAGGGAGACATGTACGATATCTTACACCATTTACCAGTTTTTCAGTGGAGTGCGTGTACTCCCCACTGTTTTTTCTTTCCTGATAATGCTAATTTGGGTCATTCTTTTGTCTTAGTCAGTCTAGCTAGTTATTTCTCAATTGCATTGGTATTTTCTGAAAGCCAGCTTTTTCTTTCAATTACTGTTCTCTGTTGCTTGCTGGCCATTTTATACATTTATGTTCCTATCAAGTCATTTTCTTCTGTTTGCTTTGTGTCTAATTTTCTCTGTGCTTTTTTGTTTCTCAAGTGTAAGCTTCCAGTATTTATCTGACATTTTTCTTCTTTCTTAATAAAAGCATTTATTACCAATAATTTCCCTTTACGCTTAGTTTGAGCAACAAATTTTGGCTTTGATATTATTCAATATATTTTAAAATGTTGTGATACACATTTCAACTCATGATACATTCAGTCCTATATTTCAAAACTTATAAGCATACAAGTATCTTCATTTTACCAATTACTACTTTTATTATGGCTGAATAATGTCATGTACATGATTGCAATGGCTTTAAATTTATTTAAATTTGTTTTATGGACCAAAATATATAGCATACCTTAGTGAATATTCCCTGTAAACTTCAAAAGCACAAGTACTTTTCATTGCTGTTTGAAAGTGTCCTATGTCAATTGATCAAATTAAGAATATTTTTGAAGAATTATACATTTTCATTGACTTTCTGTCTAAGATTTGTGTCACTTTTACTTAAATTGATTAAGGATTCTTAAAATTTTCAGCATAATATGGGTTTTATCTATTTCTGTTTCAGTTTCAGTTTTAATATATTTTAAAATATTTTATTAAATGCAAACACTTAGGTTTGTTATGTGGATTTTTGTTTGTTGTTTTGGTGCTCACACTTGAACTCAGGACCTTGGGCTTGCCAGGCAGGTGCTTGTGCCACTGAGCTATATCTACAGCACTGTTATGTCATTTTTATGACTGATTAATTTATGATTATAGATGACAGTTTTTATCAGGTAATATCCCCTATTGTGAAACTTTCTTTTGATTTTGTCTTTTTTTTTAGTTTTAAACATTTTTGCAGTGCCAGGATTAATGCCAAGGTCTCACACATGGTAGAGAAGCAGTCTTCCTCTGAGCAACACCCCTGGACTTCTGAATCTTCTTAAGGTAATGTTTTGCATGGTATATATATTTCTCAATTCTCTTACTTCTAACTTATTTTTATATTTACTATTAAGATTTATGAAGGCAATGTGTAGTTAAGCCTTGTTCTTTCAATCTGACAATTTCTAAATGTTAATTGTAATTTTTGGAGCACTTTAACGTTATTGTTCACATAGTTGTAAATCTATCTTAATACATGTTTCATTTGTTTCTTTAGTCATCTTACTTCTGTGTTTTGTGCATCAATCATAAGTTTAGGATGAAATTTTGTTTCCACCATTTGCTTAATAGTAAACATCTCACTGTTTTATATTGTAGTACGCACCTTTAACTTACCACTATCATTTTAACTTACTTTTTCAAATAGGACCATTTCCCTTCTAATTTTACTTTCCTTCACTTGATACTATTATCTATACAGTAAAACCTTGGTTTGTGAGCACAATTAGTTCTGGAAACGTGCTTGTAATTCAAACCACTTGTAGAGGAAAGCAAATTTCCCCTTAAAAAATATTGGAAACTCAGGTGATTCATTCCACAACCAAAAAATATTCATATAAAATAATTTCAATATTGTAATATAGTACAACATTACAAAGAAAATAAAAATTTAAAGAAAAATAAATAAATCAGTCTGCACTTACCTTGGAAAATCTTCCTTGCTAGTGTGAGGGAGACCAGAGGAGAGTTACCGAGTTAGTTACTATAGGACAACTTTGTTATCACCAATAGCATCACTGTTATCTATGGCTCAATGGACTGTTTTCCTTTCTGTGCAGCTTTAACAAGGAGCCTATCCAATAACACTTGCTTTTGCCTTTCTTTGAAGACTACGTGTTAGTGTGATATTATATTGTTGTTCAACAGAATCATGGCTCATATCATGGCCTTATTCAGATGGTGACCATCTATAAAATTTTGTACTGTTTCCCATAGGTTACACATCTCCCTAATATCATTTGAAGATTTTTCTCTTCCACTGACTTTTTTTTCTATTGCTCTGCAGACAAGGTATCCTCCATAATCTCCTGCTATTGGGAAATGATCCCCATGATCCCAAAGCAGGAGAGACAGGGAAGAACCATCAGCTCAGTCATGATCATGTGACATTCAGCATGACATACTACTCAGATTATAAGGCATTGCTTGTCTATCAAGTTAAATTTTATTAGAGATGTTTGCTTGTCTTGAGGACCAAGTTACTATCAATCCAAAGTTTTACCATATTAGTCCTATATGTAATATAAACACCACAACATATTTTTATTTTACCCTAAATAACCATGAATCTGGCACTGCTCTGTGCTTTGGGAAGATACAAACTGGGATCACATCAGATGAAAAGGCCTTTGCACACTGAAAGAAACCACCAACAGAATGAAAAGATAACACTCAGAATGGGAAATTTTTTTACCAGCTACTCTTTAGATAAAAGACCAATATCTAGAATATATAAAGAATTCAAAAAATTAGACTCAATCAAAAATGGGCATCTGAAATGAATAGACACTTCTTGGAAGGAAAAATACAACTGGCCAGTAAATACATGAAAAAATGTTCAACATCACTGGTCATTCAAGAAATACTATTTGTGACAACACTGAGATTCCATCTTATTCTAGAAAGGAGTATATCAATAAATCAACCAATAACAAATGCCAGTGAGGCTGTGAGAAAAGAACCCTTCTCTACTGCTGGTGGGAGAGTTAATTGGTACAGTCATCATGGAAATCAGTATGGAGATTCCTCAAAACACTAAAACTACAGGTGCCATTTGACTCAGCTTTTCCATGTCTTGGTATCTTCCTGGAAGAGTTGAAAGCATCATACCACAGCAATACATGCACACCCATGTTTATAGCAGAACAAGTTATGACAGCTAAATCTTGGAAACAGTCTACATGCCCATCAATGGATGAATGGATAAAGAAAATGTGGTTTTTATATATAATAGAGTACTACAGTGCTATAAACAAGGATAGACTTGAGACCTTTATAGATAAATGGATGCACCTTGAGAACATAATTTTAAGTGAAATACATTGTATACACATATTTAGATATCACATGGTTCCTTTTGTGTAAGAAACCCAAAAGGTAAATGAGAACCAAAATAGATGGTAAATATTCAGAAATAGGAAGAGAATGCTCAAATGTGAAGGGGAACAAGGAAGGATAAATAATAAAGGAATAATAAAAAACAATGGACAGAAAACAATAAAAATAAACATGTAAAGACTTAGCTATTTGATGTGAAAGACCACAAGTCAGGGTACAAATAATCTTATATTTATAAAGCCTTCATTATTGAAGAGCATTTCCAAATTTAATAAAAAATTAAGGTTGGCTTATGAAATAATCAGATCCATGCTACAAACATCGGGTTATCTTTTCATTTGGAATGCACTACACCAATCTGATCATGCTTGGAGGCATTTGTATATGTGTGTACATTGTTTATACACATGTATCTTCTCTCACCATCACATTAAATATCTGACAATACAAAACAGAATCACAGGAAGGAACTCACTTTCTGAGCCTACTCTATGTAACTGAATGTTGATTTTAATTTTGACTAAATATGTGTTAAAATGGTTGAAGTAGCTCTAAGTAGCCAAGCTGTGAGAAGGGCATTAGTATGCTATGTGATTTAGCGTTAATGAACATAAAGTACACAGGGGCTGTGAATGCAGAAATGTGTAGAATATGTGACTGAATACTAGCCTTTCCGATGTCATTCGACCACTTTCTTAAATGATCTTTCTCCTGACAGATCTTAAAAGAAGGGCAAGCTGACCTTAAATCTCCGTCGTCAGGAGGAGGACGGGTTGCCAGTAGCGTCCTTCTTATTTTTAAGTACAGAGTCCACTGATAGATTGTGATAGGTACTTAGGCGTGTTTCAAGCTGTTGAAAAGGGTCAGTCTCAGCTAAGCCAGAATTTGCCTAATTGCTCTTGCCAGCTGCCTGTGGGATTGAGACAGGGACAGTGTGCGGTAAGGAGTATCAAGCTCTGCTAACAAGGCCTGTAGCTTAGTGACCCTGCTCACAAGTGCCCTTTCAGCTCCGTTTCAAATACCTAGAAGAACTTGTGCCTTCAGCTTAAAAGTTGGAATTATTAAGAGTATGAAACTTCATGAAAATCTCTAATAAGATTTTGGATGTTTAACAAAATAAATCATAACTTAGCTATCACTTGTTCACATACTCCATCTTTACCAGTTTCGTGGTAATTTTCCTACAACTATAGTACATGAGGTCACACCTAATTCCTTGCAGTGTTTCTGTTAAGATTCTGTGGCTATAAGGTAACTTGTTACCTCATAGATATAACATGAGGGTACCAGGAATAAGTGAATTTATCCTTTTAAATGCAGAGAGAATTCAAAGCGATTGAAGGTTACTCTGCCAGACAGTAAACTTAAATATATTAATAATGAAAAGACTTCTAGAACACAAATCTCCTCTGTCAAATATACGGTCACATTCCTGATTTGCAGATGTGAAATAGTATTACACACACATACACACACAGAAGCACATGAATCAAAATTTTATTAATGCATTCTAGTAGCAGCAAAAGCCAGGCTGAGTTCATGAAATTATAATTACAGATTATTCTCATATAAAATAGAATTTGCTACTTTAATTGCATAACAAGAATGCAGATTCACTTAGTGTTACAATAGACCTCTGAAGGCCCAGTGAGAATACTTTTGCTGCTTTCCAGTGGTTGCTCCTAAGATTATATATTCTTTTATTTTATTGTTTAAAAGTTAATATTTCTCTTACACTATTATTAATACCATTACTTTGTCGACATCTTTTCAAAAACATATTCTGAGAGTGTGAATGGCATTTTCTTCAAATGAATTCTCTTAACTATTTCCTAAATAACAAAAGTTATATTTTAAATATCTTGTTTTTACTCCTTTCTTTTTTAGAATACTGTGATTTAGTTTCTTAAAAAAGAGAAAAAAGGGAATTAGGTTTGGTAAAAGGAAGAAAAGTAATGCCTAGTATAGTAGTCTGGAGTAAAAAAGGAAATGAAGAAGAAATACCATCAACTTTCTCCTTTGTGAGTAAGTAGATTTAGTGATTTGAATATAAAAATACTAATACTAATTGAAAACATCAAAGTTTAAAGGACTAGCATATACCTGTGGGACTGTGGTTCCTCTATAAATATAATCAGGACATTGTGTTGCTTTTATTGAATTTATTAACTTTAAGTGTAGGTCCATATGTATAATTCATCATTAAATGCTGCCATTGTTGATCTGGAAAGAGATTTTATGTGTATCTGTGTATAAATATATGCACATATATCTGTTCATATGTATATTTATAAGCATGTATATATATGCATATACATGCATTCACATACACACATAAAATATACATACCTTACTACTGGTTCATTTAACCACTCATCATAAGAAATAAAACAAGCATTTTCATTTTTAGGTAATGGAGATTGAATCCATGAAATCAGGCATGCTAGACGAGCACTATAACTATATTTCTGGCAATGTTAAAAAAATTCTTTTGAGACAGCATTACTAAATCACTCAGCATGGCCTCAAACTTGTGGTCCTCCTGCCTCAGCCTCACAAGTAACTGAGTTTACAGGCCACCCTGTCTGATTAAAAAGTATGAATTTTAATGCAAGGCATTATAGATATTGGAACTGTGATTTGGTTAGTATTCTGTGACAATTCTGAAACATTGAACAAGTATTCATTCTGAGTTTCTCTTCTCATACCTGCATGAAACAGTGCCTGGAACCCAGGGAGTCTTCTCATCCTCTGTCCCTGTCTCATTTTCTAACAGCCTTTTGTCAATTTAGAATAAACACTGTATCAATAAAACAAAAATATTTTCTTGCAAGAGTCTTACAAATTTCTTGCAAGAATACTGTTTTATCTCTTGGCTACATTATATAATATTCAGGCTAGTAATATATCATTTACATTCAAATCAGTTCTGTAGTTATTAATTGAGGGCATAAAAGATTCTCAAAACAGTGTGATGTTTAATAATTTTAATGTAGTTAATAAGACTTTTTCTCATAGAACCATTCTCAATGTTTAAAAAAATTCTCTATTTGGATATTTTTCTCCTACTTGATTCAAAAGGTACTTTTCCAAGTTTAACTGTAGAAACACAACACATATCCAAAGACAAATAAAATAAAGATCATCAGATAAAACATAGATTTTTAAGTTAAGTAGAAAATACTGATTAGTAATTTTGACTATATGTCTCATTATATAGTACATATTTACACTAAAAATTCCTTTGCTTACCAAAAATTCATGTTCATTCAGGCATTCTGGTTTTTGAAAATTTTTATTTCCTAATTTTAGTATTTCTACAAAACTGATGTCTAATATCATGGGTGGAAAACCTTGAGCCCTTACTGTAGATTTTAACCTATAGAACAAAATAAACGCAGAGTGATACTATTGCTAAAATGCTGAGTCATGTTTGCCATCTCACTGTTTTAGAGGCTGGTTGATTTCACTGAAAGAGGCTGGGGTCTGGATTAAGGGGGTCATTAAATTGCAATTAGGAGAAAGGTGTGTGGGCGACTGTGAAGTTTAAAATATAAAAATCTAAACTAAGAGTCAAGTTCAAAGGCTTGTTTTTGTCTTTCCCTATTTGTCTTCATTTTTCTCTATGTGGATTTATATGAAGATATTGCTGAAGGCTGGAGGTTGCTGGATGAATGTGAACAGGGTCACTTTATTACAGTGACAGGTGCCTCTGGCAGCCGTGGAAAATTGACTGCAGCTGCATGGCACAGACTCTCGAGGACTGGGGTGAGGGCATGGCCCTGGAACCCAGACGCCCTGGGGATGGAAGCCACTGGCATTCGTCTTGAGGCAGCTCTGGAGCAAGGTGGTGCAAAGGAAGTTTTCATGGTTACATTTTCTGGGCCTAGGAAAACATTCATTCATTCATTCATTCATTCATTCATTCATTCATTCATCTTCCTAATGAATTCTGATGAACTGTGGATCCTACTTTTGACTTGCTAGTGAGTAATCACACATAGGTGCAGTGACTGCCAGATTTATTGGTGATGAGGCATCTGAGGAAAAGACGACTCCAATGGCAGCCTGAAAATTGACAGTCTCAGCACGGAGAGCATTCCTCTTACACAGGCCAGTATGTAACAGTCTTGAAGTGAAACGCAGAGGTGGGCTCAGTCTAGTGATGGCTCAGAGTTTAAAATGAAATGGCTCGAGTCAGCATAGTGCTTTCAGGGTTGTGCTTGAGCTATGTGGATGACCAATGCTTCTGCTCCCTGTGTTCCTCCAGGGAGAAGGCAGAAGAGGCAATTCCTCTGGAAAGGGAAAATTGTTTTCCTAGCCCTGTAAATTTTCAAGTAAAGTCTGCGAGGTACATTTGCTCTAAAAAATAAAACATTATTAATTGTTGTAACCCTCTAGTTATTGAAGTACCTATGCAAAGCATATTAAGATAATGTTGAACACTCAGATGCTGACCACATCACATACGCCCTCTGTGTACACCAACTACTCATTTGCAAATTATATTGAAAGGGATTGCTCTTTGATTCATTGTGTCTTTTAAAAACAGAGAAGTCCTTTCATCTGTAGACATGTATAGTTATATTTTAATGCATAGATTTCAGTTAAATATTTATAAAGTTATAATTTATAAAACTATAAAGTTATAATTACTAAGAAGAAAAAATGTGACTTTTAACATAGAAGAGATGCCACAGTGAGTGCAAAATCCACCCACTAATGAGTGCGTGCTGGCACATATTTGTTTATTAGAACAACTGTTTATTCATTTTCACCTTTTGAATCACCTTCAACACCTTCTTTTACTATTTTTGCCATTTTCTTTGCCCTTGTAGGAATCATGCTTTGTCCTGACCTATCATGTGACACTATAATAACTTAAACTCTCAGCTATAGAATATAATGGTAAAAAATAATACCTCATTCCATTTATACAACTTATATTTAAGTCTTACCTTATCTCACTGTTTATGTCAGGCAAGTTTGTCCTTAACACTCATATAAATCCAAGAGGAAAATGTAGAGGCCCTCTGATTTTCCAAATAAACATCAGTATTTTATAGGTATAAAGTTAAGCTAAAGTAGTTCAGCAAGTTGTTAGAGAGTGGGAGAATATACCCTTTTATTGAAAAAAAAATGCTTATATTTTTATAAATAGAATGTGAGTAAAAAAAAGAAGAAACCATAGTTGAGAAGAAATTAGGAAACAGTGTATGCGATCAGTTAAACATTGCTTCAAATTCTTTGCTACTTTTTCCACTGAAAACTGCAGCCTAATTGTCCTCAGGTTGACTTTGAGCTGGCTGTAGTGATGTCTTTGATGAATGCAATGTAGCAGAAGTAGTGTTCTTAAATGGACCCCAGAGCTCTACCTTGGTCCTGAAACTCTTTCTGTGGAAGTCTGGAGCTACATATAAGAATTCCAAGGATTTAAAATCACTTGATGAAGAGGTCATGTACAGGTCTTCAGCTGAAATTCCTGGCTGAGCTTAATTTTCCAGTCATTTCTATCAAAATATCTGACATGTACTAGAGTATATACACCTTGGGCCATGCAGGCCCAGCCTACATCAGCTGAATGCTACCAAGCAAAGCTTATAAATCTCATAGACCAACCTTATTAATGAACAGAGATACAAACATCCTCAACAAGATACTAGTAAAAAGAATGCAGCAAATCATTGAAAAGATCATATATCATGACCAGGTAGGCTTCATCTACAGAATGCAAGGATGGTTCAACATACAGAAATCAATAAATGTAATTCATCACATAAGCAGGAATGAGGACAGAATTATATGTTTACCTTAACAAGTAAAAAGCCTTTTACAAAGTTCAGAATCTATTCATGGTCTGTTTTGAGGGAAATAGATATAGAAGGATCTTGTCTCAATCTGATAAAAGGCACTTATGACAAACTTATTGCTCAACATTATATTAAATAGGAAAAAACTGAAAGCTTTTCCTATAAAATCAGGAACAAGACAAGGGCATCCTCCATCACCACTCCTATTCAGTATCATACTTTAAGATTTAGCTAGGATAAACAGGCAAGATAAAGGAAAGAAGACCCAAAACATAGAAAAGGAAAAAGTCACAGATGACATGATTACTTATGCAGAAGACCCAAAAGTTCTACCAAAAGACTCCTAGAGCTGAGAGACAAATCCAGTAAGGTAGAAGGGTAGGAAATCACACAAAAATCAACACTATTGGTCTGCACATACCAACAATGAACCCAGTATGAAAGAAATTAGAAAAACAGCACCATTCAAAATAGCTTCAAGAAAAAAAGTAAGTACTAGGATTCAGCATAAAAAAAGAAATAAAAGACTTCTGTAATATGAGCTGGAATCCAAAATTATTCAGCTCAGGTCCTCCACAAGTTTCTGGCCCATAACACTCATGTCATGAAATATGTACTCTCCTAAGTTGTGGAGTATTTTATTATGCAGTAATGTGGGAGTAGACAGGGCCATCAGAAAGTAGAGCTGGTTCTTGAACCAAGCAAATCTCTTCAAGTCTCTTGGGTTTCCATCCTTGGGTGTGGCAGGACTTATTCTCAATAATTTAAAATTATTAATATCTGCATTTGTTCATTGGAATGCAGATAAAAGGTAGCAGATGGAATTGTATGTCAATCTCTTCTGTAAAATCATGTTATTTTTGATATTCTATTTAAGCTCTGTCCTTTCATGCCCTTACCAGTTTAGAAGTTTAAACCACAATGCTGCTCTTCAGGTCAGAGTCTAGTCCTATTTAACTTCTGCAGATGTCATAAAAATCTGGATAAAACTATATAGTCTTCCTCTGTCAGTGTTTCTCTGTCAGTGTTCCTCGATCAGTGTTCCATCTGTATTTCTGATGCGAACATACTAAAGTCAGAAAACTGCTTAAAAATGTTAAGACAGACAAGAAGTTAATCAACTTTCAGTGTTTTACAGAAAAGGATCAGCATAGCAAGTCTGAAGGTGACATCTTTAGAAACACCTTTCTGCATGCTTGGCCTCTGGCTGATGTCTGGGAACTTAGATTTTTGGGAGGAATCTTTTACTCTTCCCTAATTGATGGTGTTCACAATGCCTAAACTGTTTTCACAATGAAATTTTTGCTGAACAGTTGCTCTTCTTCAGGGCATCTGAAATTTTGGATGTGTTCGATGGAGGATGCCTATATAATGAGCCCCAGTGACAACTTTGAGCACCAAGTCTCTGAATGTTTTCCTCATTTTCATTTCACATAAGTTTTCAGGATTCAGTGCTGCAGGAATTCAACATATCCTGTTGTGACTCCACTGGGAGAAGACCATTGGGAACTTGCACCTGGTCTTCTCTGGCCTTCTCCAGCCTGTGCTTTTCTCTTTGCTAATAATGCTTTGCATCCTTCAATCATAAGAAATCATAGCCATGAGTGTGACTGCATGCCCAGCCCTAGCTGTCCTCCTGGTGAACTAGTAGATCTAAGGTGGTTTCAGAGGTATCAGACATGGCAAGGGTAGAATCAAAGGAGTATTATTAAGGCTGACCAAAAACTGCAGTTTGTATTTAAATACAAAGTCACATGCCACTAATTCCCCTCATGTCTATCCCATCATTCTCGCTCACTTGCTGAAGCAGTTCTGGAAGTCCTCTTTCATGAGTGTCTTTCCAAGGTGTGATCAGAATTTGATGAGTGCTGCTGTTAAGTGCCATCCAATGGAAAGACAGGCTCAGAAAGACATTAAAGTGTATCCTCAGCCACCTGACTCATTGGATCTGGTATTACGTAACTTTTGACTATTGTCTAAATTCAAAATGAGCAAGAAAAATAAATACTTGGAATCAGTTTGGGACATTTAATCAGTCACAACAGTGAAACTTAAGTCTTGTGAATTCTGGTCTTATGATTTTAAATAATATCCATAAGCTTGCAATGCTAAAATTTTTACGTGTCACACTAGACTTTCTGCTGAGCTTTGGCATCTTTTTTTTTTTTTTTTTTGGTTTTTGTTTTTTCTCCGGTACCGGGAACCAAACTCAAGACCTTGTGCATAGCCAGGCAGGCGCTTTTGCCACTGAGCTAAATCCCCAGCCCCCTGAGCTTTGGCATCTTATACAAAGTCACTTAGTCAGGTCTCTGCTTAGGAATGTAAAGATTTTCTTACTTAGAATATTCAAAAATGAATACCTCATTATTTGTTCCCTTGCTTCTGTCCATGTCCAAACTTTATCCTCTTCCTGTCCTTCTGTTTTAAGAAATAATACCCTTCAAAATAAGAGCAAAATAAAGAATATTTAATA
Organism: Chinchilla lanigera; assembly: GCF_000276665.1. NCBI lineage: Eukaryota > Metazoa > Chordata > Mammalia > Rodentia > Chinchillidae > Chinchilla > Chinchilla lanigera. The sequence continues at coordinate 3,872,746 of NW_004955526.1, read as the reverse complement.
AGAAGTAGGGAAATGTTTTTCAAGTGGAAAGTGAAAAAAGATTTACAGGAAAAGGGGGTGGAAGGAAAAAGGGATGAAAAAAATAATCAAATAAAAAAGGAAAGTAGGTGTTTTTCAAATGGAAAAGGGATCAGGAGTTAGAAAGAGGAGGGAAATATGGGAGAGAAGGGGTCAAAGAAGAATTAAGATGTGTTATGTACATGAACAAAATCTCCATGGTAAATGTAATCAGTGTGTGTTGCGAACATGTGCTAATAGATACATAATAAAAAACAAAAAAGAAATGGTACCACATTGAACATCTCTTCTCTTTTGCTCTCTCTAAGTATACAATATATATCCATATATATATATCTGTGTGTGTGTCTTTCTATGTGTATGTACCTCTCATATATATACATACATGAATAATCTCCACTCATTTATGCCCAGATATTTTTGCTCACTAAATGTGTGTTTATATAATTGCAGATAGATATGTAAAATTTCAAATGCATTAAACGAAGTTATAAAAAAAGTTCAAATTATAATGAGTGAATTTAAATAAGGTTAATGTTTTCTTAGAATAGCAAATTAACTGCTAACATTCATATTTTAACATATGATGTACTGTTGGCTTCAGCCATGCCTTTCATACCGCACCTCTCACATGCAGTTATAATTGGCTCTAAGTCTAGTCCCTAGTACGACCATCTCCTATACGACTGGAGGATCCTTCTAATGGTTTCTCCACTTCCATTTATTGCCCCACTCCCGGTCATGCTTTGAGTCACAGTGGAACACTAAGAGTAGGAGTGCGGGAGTTAGCGCCGGAAGGAGGTCTACCGATGAAAACCTGACTTCTGACTAGTTTTGCCATTTTTCTTATAGCTAAAGTCATGACCATAATAATAACTAATATTAGGATTTTTTAGAGTTTAATATATCTAAATACAAAGTATTTAGAGAGCACAAAGTACATCAAGAAAGCCATCCTGGGGAGGGAGCATAGAGGGAGAGGAGCGGGGAGAGGCTATGAGGGGTGGCTGATGTGACTGTGGAGGATAAGTCCAGCTGTGGGCAAGGCTTTTGTAACAAATTTTGAGCATCCCTAATCTGAGACTCATAAAATCTGGAGTGTCTAACATCCAAAACTTTTTATGTGCTGACATGTCACAAGTGGAAAATTCTATACCTGACCTCGGTGACAAGTCACAGTCAAAACACAGGCATATTAAAATATAATATAAAATTGCCTCTATCATATGGTACATAGTGTAAATAAATTTCATGCTTAGACTTTGGTTCTAGCCCGCAAGTAAGTCATTTATACATGAAAATACTATAAAATCCCCAATCCTAACATTCTGATCTCAAGCATTTTGGGTAAGGAATTTTCAACCCGTACATGACTTTCCTAATTTATTTCTAAACTAGTGATTCTCCTTTATTGGCTTACATCAGTGTCTTTACTATTTAAAATTATTGTTGCCTTCTAATATTTGAGAGAAAAGTTAATATTAAGTATGTGTGTTTGAAAAGGGAATCAAAATAATGTAAAAAGTAGAATTAACAGTGAACAGATTTTGTGTAATTCTAAGCTCTAAACACTAGCTAGGTTTTTGGAAAATGGTTTTCCTTCAACTAATTAAAACTACCAACAGAGACATTTATTTTGTATATTAACAAATGTCTGTGAACCTCTGAACGGAAAATCAGTAGATGAATACACTTAGAAGAACTCTTCATTCAATTTTTATTCTTGTCCCTAACCTCTCCCCCTGATAAGGCATTTGAAAGGTGAGGTGTATTTCAGCATCCTCCATGCTGTAGTTAAAAGTTGAAAATTAAAATGATTTTCTCTGGTCCCTACTCTTGGAATAATTTTAGCATAATTTGAGACATTTCAAGGAGGATTTGCAAAGTAGATTTAGCATGTTATTTTTGACTTTGAAGTATAAAATGACAGACTTACTTTTTTCCTTTTTATTCTATGATTACTAAGAGTTCTGAGTAAATGTAGATAACTAAGGAGTAATTAAAATGGATAACAGGAAACAGATATGAGAAAATTGTTTAATTTGAATTTGGTGTGCACTTCTCTTTGAAAAATGATTTTTCTCTGTAATAAACACTTCAAATAAAGACTTTTAAGGTTGGTATTGTATATATTGACTTAGTTTCAGCTTCCCTATTAATACAAAATGTATACAATTCAAATTTTTCTAATTTAAGCACATTTTTATTGTCATTGTTTGTCATTCTGGCATCTTAGGAAGATCAAACTACAAATCTGATGATAAAATGGAAAGCGTTAGCATGAACTGTGAGATATTTGGTCCTATAGCTCCTGTGTCCTCTGAAGTTACATGATTCTGTGGCCCAGATCATTGGCAATTCATGGGAAGAAGATAATTGTGGGTCCATTTTCTTCCTCTTCACCCTGTTTCTCTTAATCACTTTACTTAAAAGTTGAAAGTGTTCAGGTGAATTAAGACCTTCCATAAAATATAACAAATGCATAAGAATAATGCTGAGAGATGCAATCCATAATAACAAAGCCAAATGTTTATCTTACATTTATTTTATGTTAGAGTAAAAGTTGTAGAGCCAAACAGGACTTGACCTAGCTGAGATACTAACATCTGAAGAAAAAAACAGGGAAAACAAGAATCCAGAGGAATCCATGAATCTAGGCTTTTGTATGCTTATGTGTAGACTGGAGGGGAAAAGGGACAGAAGATGTAAAATAAGAGGAAGATAACAATAAGAAGGGCTAAAGGGCAGCTGGGATGTGGGAAAAGAGAAGGGAAAGAAAGAGAAATTTTGTATGTATGTATATACAGGATAGTTAACATAGCTGTTTTACTGTCTTCTGTTTCTTTGCTGAAAGAAACTGTCAATGAGTCCTTGATTGATCAATATTGCATGTCTCTATCTGTTTTCATAAGAAACCTCTTTGAAGATATCAATATGTAATACAACAAGCATTGTTAGTTTCCTACCACTTTGTAACTCTGTATTGTCTGTACTGTTCTTTTGCTAGTGTGTAAAAGGTTGCCTGTCAATGTTTTCCTCCTTTTATTTGTAAAATAAAAAAAAAATTTAAAAAAGAATAAGAAGGGCATTTTGGATGTCTCTGAGCAGTGACCTCAGCATAGCCAAGGGCAGGTAAGTGAGTAATACAGGGAATATTTATAAAATCTTCGGGGTTCCAATAGTGTTCTTAATCATCTCTTGAGTAAGATTGGGTTCTTTCTGGTAAGGAATGAAGCTGTATACCTTATTTCATGCCCCTAGATATTGAAGCAAAATTACATTTATTGCATGTTCTTTCTTCAAAGATCAGCCTGGCCTCCAGACACTGGCATCAGAGCTTAGTTTGAAGAAGATTGTAATGCAGGCAATAATAGGAACTGACAGACTTACTTTTTTTTTTTTTTTCCTCCGGTACCGGTAACCGAACTCACGACCTTGCACTTGCCAGGCAGGCGCTGTGCCGCTGAGCTAAATCCCCAGCCCCTGACAGACTTACTTTAAAAAATGTATTCCTTCAGTGAAAAAGTTAGGCTAAATGGATACTTTCACGTGAATATAAATGTCATTGATTGATTAAGTGTTTTCTATTTTAATGTGCTCTTCTGACAAACTAGACACATAAGTGCCAGATAGAAATGCACACACAGTGAAGCAGTTTCAAGATCTTGCTATGGAAAGATTCTGAGTTAAAGACTGACTACTAGCATCACAGCAGACAATTCACAGTGCTTGTGCTGTAACTTTGGTCAGACTGATTCAGAGAGACATTTTGCGCAGAATGTCAACTGAAATAAAAGCCATATTCTTAAATTTCATGTAATAGATAAACCATAGGAGATCACTTTTTCTGAAATTGTATTAGTACACCAGGAGATTATTATACATCATAGTTTTGACTCAGTTATTAGGAAAAGATGTGTGTACTTTCTTAAAATTGCATTTCATTTTTGATAAGTATTGCATTTTGATAATGCAGATTTAGTTTATTTTCTCTGTCACCAAAGAATCTTCGAGAACATTATAGGCTTTGGATTTATCTCTCTTGGCAATTTTTTAAACCAAAGAATATACTTGTCAGTTGCAAAAGAACCTCATCTCTATCCCATGAAAATTATTGTTTCATAGACTGATATAAATGTATGTTCATATAGTTAATGATTGTTCTCTGATAAGCAACAATTTCTGTAAGACCTTTCAGTACTCTAAATATATTTACAAGAGGGATTTAGCTCAAATATTACTATAATCTTGCTATATCTATTTACTATGAGAGATAAAAACTGGTTTCAAAACAGGACAGTAGGACAAAATCTGATACTGCTATTTAATCTGTACTCATATTTAACAAATATGTATGTATAAATTCATGAAAAGTAAAAAAATTCCAGAAATATAGAAAACATGAATGCCATGTTCACTTTTCATGCTCTTATTAAAATCAGCACCAAGTACAAGGTTTTAAAATAGATTATAATTATTAAATATGTGTAAGTACATTAAATATATTTGTTGATTTTATTGTATATTCAACATGGCAAACATAGTAGAGTTCCCTAAATAGTCTTCAGTTTACCCTTCATTTCCAAACTCCCTGGTAGTTTGACGGTGGCCATACTACAAGTTCTCAGTATGGAGTTGTATTGGTCACTTTTGGTCTAAGTACTTCAATGCACATACTTCCCACTTTCTTTCTTCCTCTGCCTTGACTTTGAAGGTCCAAAGTGTATTGTGTGTACAGTAGGAAAGCTGTGTGGGTCAGAGCAGCAGCCATGAGAGAAGAGTTATGCTGGAGAGTTTGCAGAACCATGGTCACTTAGAATGATATAGAAATATATTTTTACATATTCAGTCACTATAATTTTGCTACTACAGCCTGTTCTAACTGACATATTGGTTAGACAAAGTAGCATTGAAGTGAGTTATGAATTTCAAATATGTATTTGAATTTTATTATCTATCTTATGTAGAGAGTCTTTGTGAAAATATACCTAAGCGCTCACAATTTGCAGATGGGAGTTGGGCTCTAAGTGTATTGCTCCAAAGGGCCAAGGGCCCACTTTTGGTAAGTATCTATTGTGTCACGCATTATGCTAGGCTTTTCTATATATTTATCCCTGGATACACAAAACTACCTCATGAGGAAAGTATTTTTCTTATTACTATTATTACCATTTTTAGGATAAGTCAGAGGCAGGTATTAATAGACAACATAGACAAGATGGTAGCTGAGCACTAGATTATGCTAGCTGTAGTCTGTCTACTATTTCTTATTTAGATAGATTCTATATCAAAAATTTCTTTCCAGTGACAAGTTATTTGGTTACATGTTTATAGAAAAAACACTTGAAAATTCACTTTAAAAGAGTGAATCTAAGAGGACATATTTAGCAAATAATATGATGGTAGATCTTAAATTTCTCTTAAAGAAAAGATCCAGAAAAGTGTTCCAAACATACTTGCTTTTCTTAAGACACATTTGTCATGCTAAGATGTTAAATGATAGTAAAATAGTCCTATGTGTAGCATGAAACATTTGATAACATTTTATTTTCAGTTTAACACTGTTCCAGAATCTTTAGCTTTCAATGTATTTCAAGTTATGCATCATCTGGAAACCTTAGTTTCTGTGAGTTTCATTTAGATCATTTGAAAAATGCAATTTGATACCAAGCAAGGACCAAATATGTACTCAAGTGGATGTTTCCTCCCGACTTACATTTCCTTTTAAAAAGAGATTTTGCTGTTTCAAACTATAGAATCTTTTAATGTGTGTATTTATTTGTAACTGCCTCCCAGATAATGCAGAAATAATGACTTTAACAGTGATCTAAAAATGGAACAAGTAAAAATTCTGCTTGTATATTACACAGTATAGTAGGTATCATACAAATGTTATATTAAACATGTTGAAAATCAAAATTTGTGATAACATAAGTGAGATATTAAGGCTACTGAAGTAGTTTTGCATAATAAGAAAATGATTTCATTCAATGAGTTGGTTTTATTATTTAGTATATTTGAATAAGCCAAAAATATGAAAATACATTAAAATCACATAAATATAGATCTCAAACTTGCAAACAAAGATGAAGTCATAATTCTACTTCCTAGTTCCTTGTGTAGGGGCAATTTAAACTTCCGTAAACTGGACCAGCTAGCCTATCTTACGTACTCTGTTTCAGCAGAATAGAACAGAGAAAGAGTAGCAGTTCTCTCACCACCACTTTTAGGACTGATACCATACTATGAAAGCCACGCAGTGCTTTTAACCTTTTTCATGACATTACACACCATAGTTCTTGTTCTATCTCAGGCAGTGTGCCTCCTTCAGGCTGTGAGTAGTTGTAAATCTCTTTATGGCCAATTTATATAAGAATTATCTTACTTGGATTCTTAGGAGGCTCCACACAGCTAAGTTGCAATGTGCTATTTTAATTAGTAATAATCGCACCTCTGATAAACTTCATTGGCTACGATACCACCACTGCACAAAGCTGTGATGTTCTACTTTAATTCTAGCAGAGAGACTTAATAGTATTGGGAAATTACATACATTGTAACTATATAGCTATTCAACATGATCATTTTAGTTCATTATTGAACAGAACCACAGCCACTGGTCCTACCCTTCTACACACAGGAAGGGGACGGAGGGAACGGGCGAGGGGCACTTCCACTCTTACACATTTGCTTGACATTGGAGGGAAGGTCACTATTATAAACTCATACTTGGACCCTGTGCTTTCTGACTCCATTAAGTTTAACAGTGTGATTTAATTTGCTCGGCTGGTCTTTACTCTAAAAGGACCTTCTGCTCCTCCTACTCCTTCGCTATAGAAACAGCTGAGACCTGGTTTTAATCCACATAACATACAATTACCAAAAGTACCAATGAACAGCTTATCTGTGAAAAAGATTTATGGTAATACCTCTTTCATGCCCCAAACAGAACGGGCAGACAGATATTGAATGGCGCCATTATAAAGTTCACTTCTCTGGCTGGTATAAAAACTGGGCCTGCAGGAGCAAAATGCCCCTTCCACAGAAGATGGGTCAGAGTTTTCAAGTCAATTTCTTCACTGAACTACTTTTATATTTTTTATACTTTTATTTCTATTCCAGCCTCACTATAATCCTCCAACTGAGAGACTTACTTTCCACTCACCTACTGGCCTCTTGCTTCACATGTACCTTTGACCCTCTCGAGGCTCTCCTAAGTGCACATTCCATTTTGCGCTCAAGGGTCTGTATAGTTGTTTGCTGTTAGTAAAGTCAGCATTCATTCATTTAACCCTAGCCACAAGAACATGCATTGGTGTTTGTCATCATGATTAAATATTGGAAGTTCTCATTTTCATCTAGAAATTTCTGCTTTTGGCTGAGTATGGTGGCGCACGCCTGTAAACCCAGCACTTGGGAAGCTGAAGCAGGAGGAATGCTGCATGTATGATGTCAGCCTGGGATTCAGAGTGAGTTCAGGGCCAGTCTGAACTACATAGTGAAACCCTGTCTCAAAAAGACTAGAAACAAACCATAAAGGAAAGAAATTTCTACTTTTTCTCAAAAACAGAAACGTTCTCAACTAAATAAGCCTAGAGTTTGAGTGAATAAGGTAAACAAAACCATCTTTCAATTATCACTTTAGTTTGATTCTAGTTTAATGTTTTATTTTATTTAAAATGTCAGACCAACCTAATCTATGTAAATTTATATTGATTTTTCAAATTTGAGCAAAGAATCCCAAATTTTTAAAGCAGTATTTCTTTCTGGAGTTGGAAATCAAGAAATTATTTGCTTTCAAAAGGCTCCAGTAAAATTCACACCTGAGAGAATTAAGATGCGCTGCAGCCATTTCCACTGTATTTTCGTTTGATTACTTTGTGGGTTCTGTGAGCTTGTCCATTTCTCCTTTTTCTGCGCAGCAGTGGGGCCGGCCGTTAATCCGGGGGTGGTGTACATGCGGATCCCTGCAGGTGGCGCTGCGATTCTGCAAGAGTAAAGACGGAACCGACAACAGGTTTCCCTTCAGGTTTACTCAGATATGGATCTGGGACTCCTTCAGAAAATGGAAACAGTAACGAAAAAGTAGGTAAGTCTAAGCAAAAATGACTTGTACAGTTCAAGAAAAAAACCCCAAATCATATCAAATAAACCTGAAAGTAAATATAGGGCTACATGGCACAGTTTAAGCATCAATACCAAATCTTCCTCAACCTCTAATACTCTCATCACACCTTCCTGTAGCCCTTGACAACTTCAATTCACACTCAGTGGAAAGTGACAGCGGAGTGAGGGCGACGACAATGGCTTCCTCAAATGAGTTATCAAAAGCACCACAATGTGTTCAGAGTGATCTAAAAACTTAGGCCTACCTGCAAAAACAAGCCACTAAGCAGGTCCTTTAATGAAATTATCATATTTGCTAAATAAGAGAAATACTTCCTCACGTTAAAATTTTAGAAGTTTGTAATTCTTGAGACTGATGGAGTGAAGGGGAGCAATAAGAACAAGATTTCTAACTGAACAAAAGGCTCAGTTAGGGCTTCACCGTTTGTGAGTAGAGCAGCTGGAGACAAACATCCTTGAACATTTCTGCAGACCTGATGCAGGAGGGACGGGGAACTTGCAGCTTGCTGTGGCTGCTCAGTCTTCGCCTTGTTGATCTTTGGAGAGATGATCCTTCCCTGTGGCAGACCGCCCTGCACATCATAGATCAGGACACTCAGCAATGTCGCTGGCCTCCACACAACAGCTGCCAGTAGCATTTCACCTCACCTCCGGCTTGGGACAAGCAAAATTTCTCCAGGCATTGCCCAGTGTTCCTTGGAGAGAAGTGTTGCCCCCACCATTTCATTACTGTGATCACGTATCCGTTATACACAAAAGAAGAACTGATTTTGAAGAGTTCCCTGGTTTTAAGCTATTCACAAAAATATTAACAGCTTGTTTCTTAAGGAATTCATGCTTCAGAGGATCTAGAAATGTTGTGCCTTTATCGGTATAAGCATACTAACTCATCTGTATTACTTGAGTATGCTCAGACAGGTATACTCTCTCCACCAAGTTTAAACGAATGATGTTTCTCTGAATCAAGTAACTACCTTTTGAAATTTTATCAATTAAGTAGTTAATGAAGTTCCTGCTCTATGAAAACAACCATGACTATGTGTATTCTGAAGGCTGTCTCAGAACTTTTTTATAACATAGCCTTCAAATTATAGTGAATGAAATGGCTCTTTCTTTTTAAACATTTTACTTAGAGTACCATTGATTTTACTCACTCCATCCTTCAGTTTGAGGGTGGTACATACTCTGTTGACGTATGATAAAAATACACTATAAATGGAGTTTACATATTCAAAAAGAACTAAAAATGTGATATAAAAATTCATATCTGATGCCTAGCGCATCTTAATAACCTTAAATTCTGTCGATTTAGCGGTATAGGAACTGAGGCTTATGAAAATTAGGTGCTATCTCAAAATAACATGATGAAGACAAGTACCAGGTCTACATCCCAGGTGTCCACAAAGCTCTTCCATGGCCTTCCCACCACTTTGCATCACATTCATGTGGGAAGCACGGTATTTCAGCTCTGGGTCTACAGTGAATACATTTCTATGTTTTCAGTTTAATAATACTAATGCAGAGGATGTTGGCTTCCCTGTCTATGTTACCAAAATAATATTTAAATCTTTATTACTTGTAATTTTGTATATATTGTCTAGTCTCTCCCAATTCCTAGTCCTCCCTACCTTGGCAAATAGCATTCTACTTTCTACATTCATAACATCATTTTTTAAAAATTTCATAAGTGAGCGAGATGTAACATTTTTTCAATCCATGCTAGGTTAATTGCACTTTATGTAATGTACTCCAGACTCTCATCCATTTTGCTGCATTATATAATGTATTAAAATGCAATATTATACCATATATGTGATATATATAATTATTCATATATATAATGAATATATATTATGTACAGTCATGTACTATATTATATATGGCATGTGTGTATATATATATGTGTGTGTGTGTGTGTGTGTGTATAAAATTATTCCCTGTCATTTAGAAAACAAAAGAACCTTAAAACCCTTAAACCCTTATTTGTTACTTCTGGACAATCAGACTTCTTTTTTTTTGTTTTGTTTTTTGTTTTTTGCTTTTTGCTTTTTTTTCTGGTACCGGGAATTGAACTCATGACCTTGTGCTTGCCAGGTAGGTGCTGTACCACTGGGCTAAATCCCCAGTCCCATGGACAATCAGACTTCTTAATCAGATAAAACTAGTGGCAAGCAACTCTTGAATATATGTTCATGAGATAGCACTTGATAATTCTGTACAACTGTTCTTTTCACTTGAGTGTGACAGTATGGCTGAAATCTGGATGATTTTCCTAGCAAAACAAAAAATTGTTTCATATTTTTTGCTACTAGTGATCACTACTAATAAACTGCTGACTAGCAGCACAAACAGGAACAGTGCGATATATTTCTTCAAGCCTGACCACAGTGCTTTCCAGGATGTGTTTTGTGTTGGCTGTTGTTTGTTCAAATTTATCTTCTGCTACACAATAATTTAATTCCTCTAATACCTTTTTTCCCCTCAATTGAAGTATTAGATAATGTTTATTCACATGACTTTGTATTCAATTATAGGAAATACAAGTGCCAGGGTTAGCTAATAGTATTTCATTACAACTAGGATCACCAGGTATTGAAAAATAGGAATGAATTAATTTTAGATGGTCATTGTAATAAAAACAACAAAAGTATTCTTATAGAAGACCTGCACACCTTGGAAAGTATTCTCAAGCCTCAGTTAGAGATGAACTATTCTAATAGTAATTCCTCTGCATTTATAAGTGATATAAGTAAATCTGACCATAAAGATCATCTCTTAAGGTATCCTAACCAACTAAAGTAATGGCATTTTCATTCTCTTCCAACAACTCTAACTGAAGGAATTTTGACTTTATATAAAATTCATAGGAACTCAACTTTAAATGTTATGTTTTCATCCCCTAATCGGTTTAATTCACTACAGAAAAAATGAACACGGAAAACAAGCTGTATATTATTTTGAAATGGGCAGGAAACATTGGAAAAGATTTTTAAAAGATGTGATGACTGTATAGAAAACTCTTACATGTCATTTTCAATTTTAATATTAATTTTTTCTTTCAATTAGAAAATTTTTCAGTCAGTCAAAACATTTTTTTCAATATAGGGGTAAATTATGTGTTATATGAGTCATGTATTTGATATTAATGCCACTGGATCTGGAAAATGAATCTGGAGATTAACACTTCATTGAATAGGACCTGAAAAAGTGCTACATCACACTCATCTTTCTAGAAATAGAAGCTTGAGTCATTCATTTTGGGAAAAAAATCCTAAATCCTTCTTTAGTTGAACAAATGAAAAGCAATTGCGCATCAATACTCTCGGAGAAAACTGTGAAGTGACGTAAGAAGAAACGAGCTGTTTGTAAATTATTACATAGGGTAGGAATCAGAGATGTCATCTGAAGACGGCTTTCTCATTTGTTACGGTGAGCAGTTACATAGGGTAGGAATCAGAGATGTCATCTGAAGACGGCTTTCTCATTTGTTACGGTGAGCAGTTGTTTTTTGACCTTGTAATCTCATCTTGTTCTCCCAGATTGGTGGCGACTGTGCTTTGCCCATGTGAAGAAAAAAAAAATTTTTCTGAAATATTTCCCTAGAAGAGAAATGAAAAAGAAAGCACTATGTAAGTGCAGTGTCCCAGAAAATAACAGTGAATGGACATTTATGGATCTCTTCTGTTCTATTGCAATGTGAAGCTGAAAATTGGATTTTTAGACATATAGAAGATTTCTTCAATATGTGACCTAAGGAACAAAACTGTGGACTGTGAGCAGTGAAGGTGCTCTATATTCCTAGCATGGCAAAATCAAAAGATAGCTGGAAAAAAATCAAAGCATCTCTTTGAATTCTTGCTTTTGGAGTTACTACCTGAGATAGTGAGTAATGTAAATTTGCCAAAGCCCAATTTCTATTTATTTACATAAGACAGGAAGCATAATGACTTCCTAACAGATCTGTTGATAAACAAATGAACAAAAAGGTTAAAAATTTAGGACATGCTAGAGGACTTATGTACATACTGACCATGTAACCTACCTGTGTCCAGCACCAACTAGTTCATTCATTCATTCTCTTTTTTTTCATCAGTCCATTGGTGGCATCATCTGTCTTTTACCAATAGAAGCTTAGGGTCCATTTTTAAAGTTTCATTATGAGAAACTCCGAAGTCACTGTCAGAGTTTCCCGCTCTCATGGTCTTGGCAGTTGTGCACCGAGCTCTTCTGATAGAAATCAAAGACTCTTGATAGAAAGAATTCAGGTGGTTTTCCTGAGGGAGCCAAACACAGAGGCTGGTGTGAGATGAGATACCTGATGGATAACTGGCTCTTTTCACTATTTTGTTGATGAACACAGATATCTACAGGCCATTTGAGAACTGAAACATCCTCATAACCTGGTTTTTCCTTGACCAGGTCATGTGGACACTGTCAGTTCAATCATTATCTGGAGACAAACAGTGATTCTGTTAGTGATAGTGAAAGTCATTCTATGTAATAACTCTCCTTTCTCTTACCTTCCTCAACCATGAAAATTTTGAAAGGTAAGTTCAAGTAAATTTATTTATTTTTGTTTATATTTTCTTAATTATTTTTTATCATACTATAGTATTGTTATCATTTTTTATCTGAATGTTTTGAGTTGTGGAATGAATCATCTAAATTTCCACTATTTCTTATGGGGAAATTTACTTTCATATAAAAGTGCTTTGGATTACAAGTGTGCTTCCAAAATGAACTATACTTGCAAATCAAGGTTTTACTGTATATATATATTTTACTAACTTACACGTATGAAATGTACTAGTTCTAGTACTCTCTAGGGCACATGATGTATCATAGTCAATTTACCCTACAAATCTATGAGCCTAATATTACTTATTTTGCATGGGCCAAATTAACCTAAGTATTCTGAAGGGTTTGTTTTTTTTTTTCCCCCACAGTTTTCATAGTTAGTACACTTTGACTCTATTTTCTGTTCTATTTGAAAGTATCTTGTAAACATTTTCTTGTGTTATTAAAATGTTCCAAAAACACAGGTTATGTGGGCATTATAAAGCCTGTCAGTTAGAAATACAGTGTTTTAGTCAGTAATTTCTTTGTGGTTGGATATTTTACCTGTTGAAACTTTTGTAATACAAATAAAATTTGTATGAATTTCTTATAAAATAAAATTTTGCCCACACTTAACTGCATAGAAGAATTCCTGCGAGTAGTATTATCAGTCAAGACCAAGGATCATTTCTGAGCCTTTGATTGCTTTCAGGAGTTACACTGAATTTTCAGCAGTGTTGAGGACTATTTGATCACACCACAATGAGTATGAATCGCCATTAAAAAGGAACATGAGAGCAAAATACCGACATCATCATTATAAAACTTAAAATGTTCATTTTTTCTTCTTTAAAGATGTATATTTTTTCTGTTTTTCAATGTTTTGTTTGCCATAAATATATATGTATATACATATTATATGTACTGCAAATAACATGTTAACATGACAGTGACTTTTCTGTCAGCTTTAAGACAAATGTTTTCAAATTTAATTTACCTTTCTTTGTTCCAAATTTACAGTAGCAATTTAATTAATTTTAAAGCAAAGATACATCAGTTAATTACAGAAATTATGTATGTTTTAATGCAACTGAGGCTATAATTTTCATAATCTTACATATTTCATATTTATTAGACTGCATATAATCTCAAATTCAATAATTCATATTTAAATAGGCCTTCGCTAACTTTATACTTAAAATGTGATATCTTTGTGAAAATTGATATCTTTGTAAAAACTCATTATTAAATTAGAGAAATAGACTTGAAGAACCAACTGCCCAAGACTCCATCTCAGTGAAGGAAAAAAGAAAGAGATCATTTTTTGATAAAGCAATCAGCATTTAAATATATGTACTAGGATCCCATGTCTGTTTTAGCTTAAAGAAAGAATTTTTAGCTGGAAAAATCTGACAAGATCTGGAGATAAAAACCAAAAACTATCTGGTTCCTGTCTCCCTTTTATAGAGTGTGGTTTTTTCATGTCACTAAGGAATGTTTTATCCCAATTTAAGGCAGACAGAAAATTGATTAATGCTGACATCGCTTTTTCGTGTCTCTGTACTGTATTTACCTGAAATATAAACCAGAATTTCAATAAAGGCATTTGTCAGATAAGAACAAAAAATTAAATCTGCCTGAAAGTTCTGAATAAAATGTAAGTAGTCTGTCTCGTTATACTTTTTTCTGACAGGAAAAAAATATATATAGCCAGGGAATATCACACTTTTAAAAAATGTATGAAGTGACTAATAGCTTAGAAAGAACAAAATTAACACCGCCTCAAATTTTCTTTTGTGACTTAATTTCTTATATTGAATTAGAGAACTGTTGTTCCTCTTTTAGGAAGAGCTTTTTGTTTCTTTTTCTGATTCCCAATGTTGGATATTTAGCACAGATGCGACTCTATAAACTTCTCCCTCTCCCACCTTGCTGAGTGGCTAAGATCTTAATCGTCTCCTTCTGGGAAGCCGTTTACACCCACGCCGATGACGCTCAGTCTGGACTGTGTGCGCTGCTACTGACCAAGTTTTCCTCAAGTCTGTGTTGTACATAAGACCTTCTTGTATGGACATTGTTTCGAAACTAAAATTCCCCCGCATGTGTTCTGGTGCACTTTTACCTTATCTGAAGTTTTAGTTAAAAGCTTTTGGTTTGCTCTGAAGCAAAGCAAAACCAAACCAAAATAAAGCATAAACCTAAAAAACAAACAAACAAAACCTCCCTGCTTATCCTTCAGGAGACTCCATTCAAACAAGACAGTCATAATGGAGCATCTCTGATCGACAATAGCTTATAGTCATTTCCAGTATTGATCAAGAAACCCCGTGGAGCAAGTGGGTAAATCTGCAAAATCAAAATGCGGCTGTTAAGCGGCATTGTTTTCCTGTGGTGAGAGGTCTTCTGCCAATAGTCCTTTACAAATGGTCTCTGTGTGTTTGGTTACGGGTTTAGAGGATGGGTCCTGATCGTCCAGAACACTATGATTATAACCTGAGGAATATCTACCCCAAAGAGATAAAACTTATGACGTTTGTAATACATTCAATAAAAAACTGCAGAAGCACATTTTAGGAAATGTTTTCACTAATATGAATAACTGAGTCAATTTTCTGTATTCCAAGGAAAATAGGTGAATATAATGACAAGGAAGCCAGTAGTTTTTACAATCTGGGTCTCATTTTTAAACATTTTATAAGTCAGTTATGAGACAAGTTGTGAATTTTATTGGTTCTTTGCAGTTAGATAAAGAATGATATGAGAACTGCATGTTTTAGTTGACAGTTGATAACAAACACATGTTGTGTGAATGCATCTGAGAAAAAGGTATCTTACGAAGTTCTCTGAATAACAGTAAAACCAAAATGTAACTTACCAGCAGTCTTATTCACTTTAAGCTTTTCAATTTCCCTTTCTTTATATTTCATCTTTATTCTATCATTCTCTATTTCTCCTTATCATCCTCAACTTGATATTTCTCAAGGGAATATCATTTTCTTTTCTTCCTTTGGCACTTAAAAATTCATTTAGTATAGAGTTATTAAGTGTCTGTTATGTGCAAGATAGAGAATCTCATAGTAGTTACAGAATGGTTATCAAACCCTCTCCATTCTAAAGGAACTGTCTGTAATTAGGGAATGTCATATATAACAACTGGTGTTTCCTTTTGCCTATAGACAAAAGGGTGAGCTCTGGCAGGCTCTTTTATTCCTCTAAAATGAGTTCTAGGACAGTCAAGCATATTGGTGTTTTCAAAGTCAACCTCATCACTGCAAAATTCTAGTGCAGTCTGTTTACTCTGCATGATTAGCAAGTGGCATCTTGCTTAAATATCAAAAGTACAATACAATATGAATTGTATTTCCTGATGTATGTAAAAAAATCGCCAGGTATATAAAAAGTATGTACAGAAACTATTCAAACAGCAATCAGAAAAAATGCAAATACTTTGGAAAGACCAAAGATGGTTTGATGTTGATAAAAACAAGACAGTAGGGAATTTCTCAAACTAAGGAAAGCCAGGAGCCTCAAATGAGCACCAGTCTGGGCCACACTTTTTTTTTTTTTTTCATTTTTCCATCTTTAAGTTCATCTCCTCACATCAGGAACGTAGCAGTTCTAGCACTACTGCCCCCACACATACCGGGTTAAGAGAAAGGAGAACTGGAACCTGGCCATGGAAGAGATTCTCTGTCAGTGAGTGTCCGCATGTTACTGTGACAGCGAGACACAGTGTCAACCGTTGTTTTCACAAATTCCACAGAAGTGGCCCTGATCTTGCCTGATTTTTGGCATCAGCGTCTACTCACCTTGGCCCAGCCTAGCCTGTAGTGGGTAACCATGCCTGTGCCACAGCTCCTTTTCCTGATATTCAGTTCCTGCAAATTTATCAGCCCACTCACTGCCTTGGAGAGAATACTTTGGAATGCCCAAGAGCTTTTCCCGCGCTGAGTCTGGTGCGTACATGTACAGAACTCCACCCGCTGTAGTGTTTCTAGCATTCCACTTCTTTCAGTATAAGGGACTTCTCCATGTGACTTTCAGTTCCCCAAAGGAGGTAGACCTTGTTCCTCTCAGGGACTGACTTTCTATTCCCTCCATCCTCACCCTTCCTTCAGCATTCATATTCTTTTCCTTGTTGTCAATTGAAACTGTTGGCTGTCAGTATGAATCTTTCACTAATCTCTGACACATGGTACAGAGTCTGTACCCTGAATCTCATAATTGTGCTCTTGGTATACAAAGGCTGATTCTCTCTAATATCCAAACAAATATAAAAACTGCCTACTATACATCGCAAACACACTAACTTTCAAACCGATGTCTGCATACAGACTTATAAAACCTGTTCAGGGGCTCAGAATTAAGGTTTTTGTTCAAGACCATCAGACTTAGAAAGTAGGAGATGCAGCCCCAGTTATGGGAGAAGGGAAAGATAACATAAAAAGCTGGAAGAGAGTAAGCTCTTAAGAAATGGCAATACTATGGTATTAGTATTTGTTACTAAGTTTGGAATCAGGCAGAGGAGGTTACATCTCTGCTTAAGTCAAAAGGCACAAAAGAGAAACTGAGTGGAAGATCCCTGGGATATTTTATTGTGGGCATAATGCTGGCATCGTCCCTAAGATCCCCTAGCCCTGCTGTATACACTGAATGCATGAGAGATTTCACTTCTATAATTAGTTAGGTTATGAAATCTGGCACAGTCTATGACTCAGGTGGGCCCTATCTAATTTTCTGAGACTTGGGTTGAGAGGTCAGAGGCTGGACATCAGAAACTCAGAATTAAAGACAATGAGTCCAGGAAGTGGCTTAAAGACAGAGTGCTTGCCAAGTGCGCACAAGAAAGCTCCCTCTCCCCTCTGAAAAGAACCAAAATTAAAAGGATTGCCTATGCTTGTAGAAGGTAAACTTTTGTATGATAAAGAACTGGGAGCAATCCTCAGCACATAGGCAGGTAAAGAACTATTAGAGAAGTTAGGGTCTCAATCATATTGCTATAGAAAATTGAACTACATCAACAACTGCAAGACACTTGAGGACCCTGGAACCCCAGATGAGAATTACACTTCCCCTGCATCCCCATCCTGACAACATCCTGGAAGAGGATGAACAGGGCATCTACTCAAGCCTCAGCATCTGACTTACAACCACTGACCTACTAGTAATTGCATTGCTAAAAACTGCCAAGCAGCTGGGAAATTGTTCTGCAACAACAGAAAACTAATATGATGTAGAAGTGCTCTACCTCACTTTAATCTGTACTACACTACCCAAAATTCAAACATGTAGGCCACCTACCCTACAGGAAAGGCTGGGAAATGTAGATTAACTTGTTTAGAGGATAAAAGGGAAGTAACTTGGTGAGCACATAGCAATGACTTTCTTACCGTCAAGTATTTCAGGCAAAGATAACCCAGATGTGTGCTGTAGGGACTTGAACATGGACATCCTGATATTTGCACAGCATTTAATTTGATTCATTCATTTTGTTTTCTCATGAGAATCATGAATGTCAAAACTATAAAACAGACCATGAGAGAGTAATGTCGATCACATTTAATTTTTAGATCTGATTTTCATCTTAAGGGAAATATTAGGTGAAATCCAACAAGCTGTTTAGCCACTGTATGTCATTTTCCTTTGCCTAAAATAGCAGGTAGGTGATCAAATCATGCATAAAAGAGCAAAAACTAAACCATTCATAAAAAAGGCAAGCTTAGATACAGCCTTAACAGGTGTGGAAATTAAAATTATTCTTTCCTATGTAGCATCAGCAACTATCAATGCACTCTGATATCCTCAATAAGAAAATGAATATGGCTAAGGCTTAGATTCATTATTTACTCTTTATTTCTCTCTCAGAAAACACTTAAAAATAACTTAATATATTGAAATGTAATTTTGCAGTGGTCTTTTGTTCACTTGTTCATCTTTCTCCGGGGATCTTACCCACAAGAATCCTTTTATCTACTACACTAAACCTTGGTTTGAGAGCACTATTTGTTCAGGAAACATGCTTGTAATGCACTTGTATATCAAGGTGAATTTGCCCTTAAGAAATAATGAAAACTCAGATGATTCATTTCATAACCCAAAAATATTCGTAGAAGATGATTACAACACTGTAAGACAATACACAATAATGAAGAAAGTACAAGATATGAAGAAAAATGAGTTAAACTGGATTTACCTTTGAAAACGCTCATGTCCTTTGTGAGGGAGACAAGAAATATTATTGTGTGGGATGAGTTTCATTAACACTAACAGAATCACTGCCCTTTTGCCTCTATGAATCTTTTCCTTTTCATGTAGTTTTAACAAGGAATCTATCCAATGACACTTACTTTTGCCTCCTTTTGAGGATTTTGCAAAAATATGACATTTCATTGTCATTAAACAGATTCATTGCTTGCACTGCTACAGTCTTATTTGGGAGGTGCTTTTCTATAAAATTTTGCATGATTTCTCACATTTTACAAATTTGAAGGGAAATATTCCTCCGTCTTTTTCTTCTCTACCTCTGCAGACCAGATGTTCCCCATAACCTCTGCTGTTGGAAGATAAATACAACCGGCGGTGGGGGAAGACCATTGGCTCAGTTGTGATCATGTGAGATTTGGCCATGCTCTACTCATACTGCAAGACATAGTTTGTTTAAGTTAAAACTTATTAGAAATTTTGCGGCCTTAGAGTGCACTCACAGATCTAGTTACTCACAGTCCAAGATTTTACTGTTCTCTTCCAAGGCAGGTTTTCTGTAGTGAAGTTCCAAGCCCATATTTTCAACTTCTTAAGCAATATTTTTACAGTTATATGAAACTGTTTGGGACTTAACAAGTCAAAAATTGTATTCACCACATTATAACCTAAACCCACATTTTTTTTTAACCTTTGGACCCACTGTACTTCTTTTTTTTTCTGGATAGTACCACAACCACTCAGATCTCCAACTCAGAAATTTGGGGGTAACTGTAAATGCTTCTGTTTCCTTCATGTCATCCAATTCATTTCCAAGTCCTGTCTTCCCAGTTCTTTTTACTATCTTTCAATCCTGTCTTTTGTTCTCTCTTACAACTAGATTTCTTTATTTCAGATCTGCTTTAACTCTTACCCATAATGGTTTTTTTAAAAACTGATTCCTCTAACCCTAATCTATCAGGTTATGTGCCACATAATTGGTACAATAATATCTCTAAGATGTGAACTTTATTAACACTTGCTTTAAAATAATTCAATGGTTTGTTTTCATTTAAACAAAAGTTCAGTATGTTAGGTAGCTTGGAAGGGTGCTGAGGACCTCTCTGTTTATGCATTTCCATTTTAGTCAACCTGAAGAGATAACTGCCATCCAGCTTTCTACAAATTCTTGTTTCCTGAGTGAGGCATTCTGTCTTCTACCTTTGATTCATTTCAGATACTATTTCTTACCTGGAATATCTTTACTTACCTTGTCAACTTTCTTAAATAATTGGTGTAAAAATTTCAAAATTTATCTTTCTTTAGAGTTTTTTTTTTTTCAATTTTTTGATCAATAAGATGTCTATAAAAAAATTCTGTGCTTCTCTTGCTAGGTTACTGCAGTTCTAAAATGTCTCCTACAACTACCAAAATTCTTTGGGTGTGACATTTGTAATTTGTTTAGTCTTTATATTCCCAGAGGATAGTGTAACACTTGATAAATGGGGGACTCAAAAAAGTGTTTTATTATTGTAAAATTATATGAAATACATGGAAGGAATCAATTTGTTTTTCTTTGTTTTTTTGTTTTTTTTCCAGTACCAGGAATCAAACTCACGACCTCACGCTTGCCAGGCAGGCGCTGTCCCCCTGAGCTAAATCCCCAGCTCTGGAAGGAGTTCACTTGTGATGAAATTATGAAGTATAATTCAAAAGACTTGACAGTAAGTAATGATTTATTCTTCACTGATAGAAAATATTTTTTGAAGTTCTTCAAAGAAAGTATATAACCATTGAATAATTAATAATTTTAAGTAGTATTGAATCAAATTCAGAATTGTTATACTGCTTTGTTAAGAAAATGAAACATTAATTCATTACATGAAATAGACTAAGATTCAAGTGTCTCTTGAAATGCTATATAATTTCTACTAGATTAATTTGTGTATAAAAGGGAAATAAAGGTAGTTTCATATCACTAAATGGAAGATAATGTTGAAGCAAATTTTTAAGATAAATTATCAACATCATTCTTCTAAAATTCTTCTAACAAGTGAATTAAGGAATCCAATTCTTCAAGTGTGTGATATTTTATTACACTCAGGAAAATATGGTACATTATTTTAAGGTCTTGTTAAATTTTATAAATGGCATCTACAGGAACACAGAAATCAAGCTTGTATTTTTTCCTCAATTTTGAAGGTTGATACATTGAAGGAAATTTATTACCATGGTTTCAGTTGAAGTTTTATTTCTATCAAACTTAATTCTCTGTAACGTAGCTCCCAAAGTAAGTAATAAGGAAAATATTTGAACAATTCAAATTAATGTCCCAAAATTGAGACAATAATTCCTTTCACTTAAATTAATTTGCCTGAAAAATATAATTTAGTCCTAAGAATTATCACACAGCTATGAAGGAAATTCAGAGAGAGAGCCAGAGAGCCAGAGGAGGAGGGTGGGAGACAGAGAGAGAAAGACAGAGGGGGAGAGGGATTGAAAGAAATTGTGATTACTTGCATATATATGTATTTGTGCATAAATATCTTGGTTTTGTTTATAGTTTTCATAAATACACCCTTACCAATTCAGAGAGTTCTTTAATCCTGAATAATGCCAATTAAATTAAAAAATTTGTCTTTTCTCTTTACATTGTGTACATAGACTTTGAAATGCATAGAAGTGAAATTCAACTCAAGGATCAGGCAGTTTAAATGCCTCTTCTCAGTTGAATAGATTCATTATGCTGGAATTGGAAGGAGGTGGAAAGTCATAATGGTTTTTATTATTTTTTTAGGCCTTTTGATTTGATAGGCTCTAGATTTTTATCACAAAATTTGATACAAGAGGCCACTGAACTTCATGGTGCACTATGTGAAATAGCATACGTGTTTTCTTTTTCCATGCCTCATTTTTCTGCATTCCTAGTGTATGATAAATCCTGTTCTCCGTTCACAGGTATGTGGAATATTTTGGGTCATGCCCAAGAATTTAACAGTCTAGAAGGGACAACAGTGTTTAAAAGGGCCTCTTCATCAGAAAATCTCTGACATTTCACAATCAGAGAAAATGAAAGTTATTTTCATTCAAAGGAAATTACATGACATTACATTTTTATTTATCTGAAAGTTACATTATTAATACTTTTATTTGTCTATCTTGTCCTTTAATTGTATGAAGACAAATAAATTTTGCAGTTTTCCACTAAAATATCTCATTAATTACACACATACAAATACACAGATATATAATATTTGAACATATGAGAGCTGGGCTTTCATATTTATTGAAGGCAATATTTCAGTTTAACTAATATTTTACTTAAGATTACCAATGATAAATGTTGTTATGATAAACCATTTGTTCCAACTGTAGAATGGTAGTTTCTGCTCTTTTTAATAATGGCAAGAAGTGCAATTTTTGTGATGTTTATTTTACATAAAATTTATTTGAATATTCTACCTATGTAATTTGACACATTTTGAGGAAAAAACATTAAGTAAGCTGGAAATCATTTATATAAATGAATAATTCTATCATCTTTATAAAGCCTGTCTGGTAAATTAGTGGACATAAAAATATTTCCATTAGTTTTGCATAACCCTCAAGTGCAGAAATAACCTAAAACTTGAAGGGCAGGGAGATTTATCTGAATAAATTAAAGATACTAAAAGTTAGGAGAGCGCACACTGGAGTTACGGTGTGAGAAAAGACATGTACAATGAAGACATCATTCTATGCGGCAGCATATTTGAGCTCAGGTTTTAAAATATGATATAACATTAAGTGCAGAAAATTAGAGCATAAAGTTGCATGTAATAAAAAGATATATGTATTAAAAATTCAGAGTGCAAAAGGAGGCATACAAACAAGTGTAAGCCATTGTGGAGTAAAATTAAATTTTGGATTTTCAAGTTAGTGCTTCCTGAAAATATTATACCAGTTTTGTGCTATTCAGAGAATACTATCAATGAATGCAAGACTCTTTCTAATTTGGATATAGTTTACTGACTGTCACTATTTCTCAATTTTGTCATTTTTAAAAAGGAAATAATAATTTCAACATCAATAATTTTGAGAAATAATGCAATAATATATTGACAACTTTTAATAAAATGCCTAGTACAGTGTTACAACTCAGTAAATGATGTTATTATTTTGTGTTTAATTTTGAAAACAGAATTGGCTATATCTGAATAACTATGACTTCTTAAATGTTTATTCACATTTAGAGATAAAACAAATTATTGTTTGGATGCAAGTACAGATTATTTGTGTGGCTGTGTTGTGTTTTTAGATCACCAATGATTTTATCTGTATATGTTTATGTGGGTACAAATTAATGCAAAAATATGACTTACTCTGTATCAGTTAGGTTTCTCTGGAGAAGTAGAATCAGTAGAAAATATGTATACAATTATGTAAAGTTTATTAGGTAGGCTAGAGGATCAGAGATAGAAGATGCCTCCATGACCATCTGAGGGGTGATAGGAAGGAGAACACAAACTGCCTACCTGTATGCTGGAGATCCAGAGAGTCCAGTAGCTGCTCAGGTCAAGAGGATGGAATAAAACAACACAAGTGGAATCAAGGATGCAGGACCAAGTCCAATCCAAGCCCTGGAAACTCAGAGAGGAGTCACTGGTGTAAGTCTCTGTTGGAAGTTTGAAGATACTGCACACAAATATCCAAAGGTGATGATGGCAAAAGATATACATGCTCCAGGAGACCAGAGGAGCTCCTCTTCTTTCTCTTTCTTATTTAAATGAGGTTACAAGTCTATTGTTTGGTGTAACCCATACATGATATGGGTCTCCCACCCACTTTGCTGGCTCACACGTCAGTGATCCACCCCTCATCAACTTGACAACCAGACACACCTTCTTCAACCATACTAAATTTCCAAATACAGTAGCAAGTTCATGTTTACACCAATGGGCACAACTATCCTGCATACAAACAGAAACACACTAATTTCTGATTTCCTGCACCAGAAAAGAAGGCAGAGTTTTTCTTTAGGTGATGTTTACTCTTCTCCTGACAATTCCATAACTTCAATATTACAATGTAGATCTTTTTATCTTTTATTTTATTAGTACCAATGTATAATACATACTATTTACATTCCTTGTGGGACATAAGTACATTCATGTAACACATATTAATTTCTTTTTTAAAATCCCTTTACTCTTCCCTACCTCTCCTTCTTCTGTTCCTTTGATCTCTTTTTTTGTACACGTGTATAGCATAGCCCAGTTCCTTTTTTATTCAGTCATTTCCTTCCTTCCCCCTCAAATGTAGATTTATAATAATTAAATATTGATATTAAATCAATGGTAGATTACAAAGAAAAAAGATATCTGCTCAATATAGGTTTGGATATATACAAGTATATTTACAAAATAAGAAATACTCCTGACCATTACGGTCCTTGTTTCTGTAACTGGTCACATAGTTGAATGTGATACTCTTAACTGCCTTCTTCTGCTACCCACTCTGTATTCTTTTGGACATCAGCAGGTTTTGGTTTTGTAATTGGCAGGGTGACTCATGCTTCATTCTTGAAGGTTCTGGGCCATTTGTCAACATGTCTAGATTGTGTTGTTTTAGTTTCTTATTGATTTTAATAAAAGGGCATAGTAATAGAAAAAAATGTGCAAAGGAACCTTCTGAATACCAAATATATTCTTCCTTAACACTTACAAAGTAGTTTAATTTCTTCTTGGTAGTCTTGATCAATCACCCCCTCCAACACTGTAACTCCCTCTTCCCTCTGAGTTTGTTAACTTAGGGGCAGTAGGAGCCCATAGTGCTTGTTGGGAATCTTAGCTTCCAGTTCAGTAGAATCGTTGTTGTGCCTGCTAGTAGAAGTCTTCCTCTCTCTGGAACTAAGACTTCTAGACCAGCAGGCATAAGGTTGCAGGAACTAAAAGCAAACTTTTGCCAGTGGGTCACCAAGGATAATGGTGGTGGTATCAATCCCATTTCTACCTATTGACTCGTGGGCCCTTGAGTCTTGGTTATGGGAGAAACAGTACCATATATTCGTTGCTGATTGAAAGCATGCAGCTGTGATCCAGCTTCCTAAATTATTGCTAAAGACCTGGGGCAGTAACTGCATTTTTGAAACGTCATTCCATCATTCTGTCAGTCTGTCTGCATTTGGATGGTGGGGAGCATGGTAAGACCATTGAATTGCATGAGCACGCACCCACTGCTGCTCTTTGCCTTTGAAGTGTGCCTCTTTGTCAGAAGCAATGCTGTGTGGAATATGATGAGGGTGAAACAGACATTCTGTAAGTTCTTGGAAGGTAGTTTGGAAGAAGCTTTGGTGTGCAAGGAAGGCAAACCCATAATATGAATAAGTTTCTATTCCAGCAAAAATTTATTATGCTTGCTGTCAATTTACTGTAGGAGAATATCATGATTAATTAGCCAGCATCATAGGTCTTCACGTGTCAGACCATTCTGATCATGCTTTGCCTTTGCTGTTCATTATGGTAAGTATATCCACCTTTATGTGATTGAATGCTGGCACCTTCTGCCTACCACCTTGGGATCCAATTATACCTGTCATATTTAAGTTTCTCAATTAAGTAACTATGTCTCCACTATAAGTTTGGCATATAGAGTCAAGAGCAATGACAAACCTCCTCAAGGATGATGGTGGTCCCCTAGCAAATATGTTTCTTATTATATTAATGAGGGCTATATTTTCTGGATCATCCCAGTGATTCAGAATACATTTTACTTGAAAAAAATCCACTCTAGCATTCTCATTTGCCTGAGCCTTTGAATTCCCTCATTAACAGTAAATCAAAGAATCTGAGGCATGTCCAGCTGGCCATTTTTAATTCATTCTTCAACCAACCAGTCAAATAAATAGAACCTTTAAAAACTCCACAAGCTGCAATACTAATTCTAGAATCTTTGCTGAGTGGACTGAAATTCAGCCTGATAGACTACTGTGTCACTTTTACCCATTATACAACACCATTGAAATGCATTCCAATGCCTGTTCCCAAGAAAGCTGCTTGTAAGAATTAGAATGTTCAAGAAGTTTTATGGCACTGTAGTGTACTGCCTCATGGGTCACTATACATACCTTACCTTTACTTAGAAGACTTCTGAGATTTGAACCTGATCACAGACCCAGAGGCAGAAGCAGGTGGTGAGAGCAGGTTCTGCGAAGTTTTGTTGTTGTCATGTTTAGTGTCATTCTCTATAAACAACTCAAAATTGGTTTTCTCAGGCAGAAATGGACAGGCCAACACCACAGTGCATGAGGGAACAGATGCCTCTGACACTGTGTGAGGAAATATCTTCCTTGGGCAAAATAATCTAATTAGAATTACGAGTTCAATACACTTGGATGTGGCAGGTTCTTTCCATCCCAGTTCATGAGATCACATGCTCCCTCACTTCAGCTGGACATGTTCTCCGAGATGGAGCATCAAACTTGTGCTGTAATTCAGCCAGAGGCTTTATGAGGGCTGTGTTGGGTTTTCAGCAGCTTCAGCCCTAGGGTAAAAGAGAGAAGATTCTCCTTCAGAACACTGCAGCCTTTAGATTGTTTATGCACGTTGCACATTTGGAGTTGAGAATTGGAATGCTTGCCCTTACTGCTTTCCTTTATTACTTTGTACAGTGATGCTAAGAGCAAACGACTACCAGAACTTTGCTCACTACCCCAAATGCCTCTCCTCCTCCCTGCTGTCTCACTGCCACGCCTGTTTTGCTGTCGTGGATAGTCTCATTATTCTCCAGGCCAGTTATCTCTGAAGTTCTCTTGTCTCCCTTCATTCCAAAATTATTTTGGAAAACATACAACGTATTGCTCTCTGAACTAAACTCCATTTCTGTCAGATGAAGTTTAAATTTATAACACAGCTTACAAAATCTTCTGCCATTTAGCCTCTAGCTATCTGACAGCATTTTTAGTTCTCCCTCTGCCCTGAACAGCAATGATTTCAGCTTTATCTTATTTTACTGATTCATGAAATAAGTCATTCTTTTCCAGTTCTTCTTGACACTCAAAATAAAGTTAAATTTTTATATCACAGCATTGCACACTCATCCACTAACTTTACTGAAGCAAGATACCTGTACTTATCCTTTCTAGCTTTGATATATTCTAATTTTTAAAACTTTTTGTATTTACAAAGAAAAATCCTCACCTCAAAATCCTAAAGTAGAAAAAAAAAAAAATCCTGCGCAACTGATTCACTATGTTGACTTCATGACCCTTTAATGAATCAGGACCTGTAGTGTGGAAAACGCTGGCGTTTGCAGTGGTCAATACTTTATGTTGTAGAGACGACAAAATGGATTCCCATCCTGAGTCACCCATTAATTAACTTGATCTCTAGATCTGAGTTTCTTTGTCTAAACTGATGCACAGATATAGCATTTTCTTTATAATGTTGATGTGAAGAACAAATGCCAAAATGCTTAGAGCAGGGTTGAAGAATGACAAAATGATTATTAATAATGTGTGCTGCAAGGCAGACATTTGTGCTAAAATGCTCTTTCCCAGTATTCTATACTTACGTTTATGGCTAATTCCACCCCTATTCTTTACGTTTTACATCTGGAATACTGTGTTTGACTTTGCAGGCCGAGAGTCCTAACTCAGTTGCCTTCAGGGTCTAAGTAAAAAATTTAAATTTTGAAGTCATTCCATCTGATACAATGGATTGGACACATCTGGAACACAGTGAAAACCTGGACCAGCTTTTAAATACACAATCCCACACTCGCGAGTAAGTATGCCAATGTGAAGTTTTTACTTGGCTCTGGATCCCATTTCTATAGCTTTGCATCTAAAAACCTGTACTCTGTTTTTCACAAAACTCACCCATATTTCAAATATTTGTGCACCACCTGGCTCTCTCCACAGGTTACACAACCATGATGCATAACACTGTCACTACCTTCTACTGTGTGCTCCTACTTTGCATATGGTATTTCTGAATGGAACACACCAAGTGGAAGGAAGTACCTTGCTTAGTGTCCTAATGTGAGCCTGGTTTGTGGTTAATGTGAATAATAAACTTCTTTTTTGAAAAATATGTCTGGTATCAAACTGTCTAAGCTTGTAAAAGCTTGAGATTCAAGGACAATGGGTTAAACTGTGGGACTATTAAAGAGCATGATGTGGATGATAACTATGGCCATGGTCATTAGTGCATTCATTAACACTATCACTCTCTGGTTGCCATTTGAACGGGTCTATACTTAACCTTGGAAACAGATTCTAGGATCCTATCTGTTTTTGTGAAATCCCTTTGGGAGATTAAGTGTTCAAATAGCATCGGTGAATTCAGCAAACTTGGTGCTGAAAACAGTGATAGCAACAGAAAGTGGCATTGTTTGCCATGCCATAATGATGTATTCTTTTGCCTCAGCCACTGGCAGGCTTGGAGCAGGGCCCACGGCAAAGGTGTCAGTGTGGGGAGGAAACTGATGGTCTCTAACGTGGCCATTGCAGCATAGACCAAAGCAGGAGCTGTCAATTTTATGGGATCTCCCTGGTTACCCAGGTTCTGTGTTTGGGAATATTTATGAGACTTCTCAAACAGCCTCAGAGAACAGCTGGGGAGGTTTTAAGTATTTAAGTTGCACTGAAATCTTCAAAAATGTGGATGAGGGTATAGCAGAATAAACATAGTTTGGAAACACATTGAGATCTGAGTTTTCTTCTCAGGTTGGAAAAACAAAAAAAATGATTATGACAGTTCAAACTATGAATAATTCTCCTTGGTTATTTTTTTCTGAAATTTTATAATATAGTTTATTATTAATAAAATCGAAATATATTTAAAGAATTGTGGTAACAGTATTTGTTCATGTGTTTGAATAATTCATGTATGTCAACAATCTTGGTGTACCATATATGGAAATTATATATAGATATATCTATGTATAGATATATTAACACATCTCTACATGACAGTCACATACTATGCATAGCTCTATGTATTTTTCCATGTAATATATAGACATATGTTTACATATTTTTATTTTATATATTTTATTGGTATATATTTGAGATATGTAATAATTAAAATCATGTTAGGAAACTGTTACATATGCATACACATCTTAATCAGTTTTATTTCCTTTTTCCCTCCCTGTCCTTTCCTCTCCTATGCCTCAGATCCCTTTCCAAACTCCACAAAGTCTATCTCCCTGTTTCCTATAATTTTTCCTTGACTTTCCCCTTTATATTATCTAATTTTGGGCTTACCATGAAGAAGAAGTTATGAAATATTTAAACTAGATTACTTTACTTAACGCTATAGGCTCAAGATGCACCTATAAATGACCCAAAATTATTTTGCTTTATGGATGACTAGTATTACATTGTATATATGCCACTATTTCTTTATTCTTCATCTATTGATAGAAATATAGGCTGCCTCCAAAATTTAGCTGTTATGAGTTGTGTTGCGATAAACATGGACATGCATGTTTCGTTATAGTATGATTTCTTTAACTCATATTTTACAAATCTGCAACACAGTCAGGATATATAACTATTCCAAAAGCATTGCTAACCTCATCTCATAAAAGAATTGGAATTACTCATAAAATGTAGAATCAGGTTTGGATAAAAAATATGAGTTCATGTGTAACTATTATTTAGCTCTCATGGGTAAGGTCTTTAAAATTATGTCGAAAAAAGAAAATGAAATTCTCTGCAATGGTGAGGCTAGCATGCTTTCTTTTTTCAGAGACAACAAGAGACTAAAAGTAATTGTGGAGCTGAGTGGAAGCAGAAAAGAAATGCCAGAAAACTATCAGCTCAAATAACAGGGTAATACAGTCATCTTTATCTCCCTTTCCCTAAAGAAATTACTCAAGTGTGTTTTATAGTTACTTTTATTTTCACTTTCTCTAAAATTACTCATTAGTGACAGGCAAACACTCTCAGCATCATTTTATGTAGCTCTAAATGGTAGAGAAGAGAGATTTATATTTAGCACGAAGCCTCAGGAAGATGAAGCAGATCGTGTCCAGAGAGGTGTCAAACCAGCTTAGCAAATGTTTTCCCAGTTAAAATGGATTAAGGTGCTTATCTCCCTCAGTGGAGTTAAGCCCATAAACCCAGTAATAGTAATTTTGTGTACTGTTGAAACTGTGCCCAATTTTGAAAATAGGAGCTGCACTGAATCCTTCTACCTCTGTTTTTATGACACAGGCTTGCTTGTGTTCTCCCACATGCCAAAAGAAAAGCCCCCCACTGCGGGAGAAAAGTCATGCACTGAATTTAAATTTAGTATCAAACAATTTGTTCTGGCTTTGAGATTGGAAAACAATCACTATTGAATAAATGTATTGACAAATATATAAAGAGAATTTGAAACTGGTTATAATTCTCTCTTCAGCGTGCATGCATTTGTGTGTGTATGCTTATCTACAATAGTCATATATCCATAGTCTAAGAGAAAATGTAAAGCACATCATATACCAATGAAACTAGTTCAAATAATTTCAATTTGGAATAATGCAGCAATTATACTTTCTATGGTTAGTGTAATGTGTTTTCTTTTGCAAAGGGGAAAGATAATTTTATTTTTTATTTTAAAAAGAATAAAAAATAATAAAAAGTTAGGAATGATGCAGAATTTCACTAAACAAGATGATAGAAATTCAACACTAGTTTTTATATTGCATATCGTTGTCTTCAGATTACTTGTTCAGATCACCAGCTATAAGCATGCAAAATTGGTGAAAAAATTTAAAAAAAGAAAAAATATTATGTGTTGAATGTTCCTTTCAATAGCCCAGTAGAAGTCAGATCCACATGTGTAAACATTGTATTGTCTTGCTAGTATAAGAACCTGAAAGAGTAAGTAAAACCTGAAAGGTACAATAGATATTGTGAAAGGGAAAGAAATTGCTCAATAGGAAAGAACAAATGGGATGAGGGGAAGGAGAAAAGAAAGAAAGAAGGAAGGGAAAATATCTGTATGTACAAGGACAGCTGGGATAACTGTAATGTGTTTTCTAAAGAGTGGCCTCCCAATCCACGTGCTTCACTATTGGAAAAATCATTGTCCTGCTCCATAAAACATCAGCCATTTGTTCTCACTCACGAGTCATCTGCCATTCCTCTGGGGTGTGCAACATGGTACTATTGAGTATGTGCTCAGATTCCAGCTCTTTAAATCCTGCTTGCTGCAGGCTTATCACACTTCTAGCTGATTCTGAAAGATGGCAGCTAGGTTTAGAGCTGTTGGTGAGAGGAAAGGATGTTTAACTACTTCTAAACCACAAAGAAACAGATAAATCATGGTCCAGCATTATACAAATCCAGGCATTATTGGAGTAATAATAACTGTAAAAAATCAAGAAAAACACTGTTAAAAAGCAGTCAAAAATTCAACTTTCCTACTTACATTCAATAAGGGAAGATATAAAGTTTGTAACAGGCTTTTCTGTTTTCATTTGTTGTTAAAGAGGATGGATACTATGCTGCATATGATGGAGGCTTGAACATACATGATCTAGCCTCAGACTTCCTGAATTCTGCGGTAGTTACTTGTGGTGTAGACTCGAATAAGAAACATCTGACAGATTAGTTTAACACAGTTCTGAGTGTTTCTAGATGACTGACTTACTGAAGAGGGAAGACCCCCTGTGGATGTGGGTAGTATCAACCAATAGGCTTGTAGCTTGGAGGGAATAAACAGGGATAGAAAAAGGAAATCTTACTTTTGCTTCTACAGAGGAGCTGCAGTCATCACCCTTGCCTTTGGACATCTGTCTCCAGGCTTCCAGCAGAGACAGTTTAGCTGTCCAGTGCAGACTTTCCTATGCTTTCCAGTGCACACTCACATGGGCCTCTGCAATGAGCTCCACACCTTCGACTTCTCACTAGATCGTCAGAAAATTGCTAGAAAGAACATAAGGAGAATTGCAGGGTGAAAACAGATCAAGATAGAGAGAAGTAGAACACTGGGTGACTTAAATAGCACTAGTGCTAAGTTGACTAAACTTTAGGCTGATAATAATTCAGCAGAAATATATGGGGAGGAAGACCACCAAGGTATGTCTGAATTATGAGAAAAGGCCTACAGTTAAAATTTACTGTGAATAATTCATACAGTTTATAGTTATCTGTGTGATTTAATATGACATGGTAGTGGTATTAAGCAATTAAAATAATTTACTGAGGTAATATTCAGATTTATTTTCTATTTCTATGAATTCTTATTTCAAGTATTTTTATTTAAAGAAGATAAAATACAGACTAGTAATAGTTGCTAGTGGGTATTAATGTCCACTAACATATTACAATTTCACTTCCCCATCTTTGTTATTCCAGAAATGCAGACCCAATGAGTATTTCTGTGGGAATAAGTACATTAAAGAAATTTAGTTTTACTCAATGTTTTTAAAAAAATCTATATTTTTATCGTAACCTAAAAAAGTGACTGAATTAGAAAATATACTACTTTCTAATCATGTTTGTCCATTTTAACTACTATACCTATGTGTATAAATCTACAAACACAGAAAAATGATGGGGTCATTATAAAGTATTATAAATCTCAAGTATTGTAAATCTAATTATAACATACAAAATATTTTGCCAAGGTAAAATAGGTAAGATAAAATATATATCCCACTGTGATCTAAGTCTCACCAAACTCCTATATCCTACTCTGTACTTTGTAACTTTAGTAGTTGCCTAAGTTAGTTTTCTCGTTGCTGAGACGCAATACCCGACACCCACAAGGTAAAGGAGAAAGGTTCATTTCGACTCACAGTTTGTAGAGGTTTTGGTCCATAGTCAGGTGGCTCCAAGGCAGGATGGAACAGCAGAGGGGCATCACATAGGAGAAAAGTTTCATGGCAGGGCAGGCAGTAAGCAATGAGCTACATTATTATCTCTCCAGTGTTACACTTATTCTTGTGTATTTTCATTTTAAAAGGCAAAACCACAATGATTTCTTGTCTTTCTAAATAAAGATATTAGCTAAAGAACAAGCTAGCTTTAAAAGTTTTCTTCTCTCCAGTAAAAATCATCAAATCCTTTTTTTAGCTTTTCCTATGAATTAAAAACCAATGTTTACTTAAAAGAGCACAAAGACAGGGACTTAAAAAATAAAAATGTTCACATGGCCCAATTGTTAATAATTATGCTTTCAAAGTAAATCAGAAAAACGTGTTTGCTTGAAATTAATTAGAAAGATTGTGCCTCTAGTTAATGAAAATTCATCAAGTTCAACATCTGTATATGTTTCTATAAGCATAATCATCTTTAAAATAAATCAATGCAAAGAAACTGTCAGATGATGCATTCTAAAATTAGAAATAGTAAATTCACATGTGTTTATTTTTCATCACAACACAAACACACTTTGAAGTGTAATTAGCCAGGGCTAGAGTCTGTTCTTCCTTGCTGCCAGTATCTGATTATAAAATTTCCCCCATATAATCACTAATATTAAAATATACTGGTATGATTTTATGACATGCTTATTATTCTAATTTTATTTTGCTCCCAAAGGATGTATAGACTATAATTTAATATTTTGGAATTTTCTTCAAATTTTGGGGAGAAGAACTTCAAAATTGGCAAATAGATCTTCCAAGAGAAAATTTAAAAATAGGACCACCTATTCTATTATATTTCATCTTTTTCCAGATAGCCTGTTTTTGACCTCCATATCACCTCACTGTACATAATGTAATTTAGAAATCCAGAAATTCAAATGACATGTTATACAGTGCTTAAGTCAAATCTTCTATCCTATTAGTGTGCCATTCTTACATATGTTGCTTTTACAAATGATGACTGAGTCAGGATTTGACAACATCTTTTAGGACCACATTTTATTTCTTGGCCATCAGAATCATCAGGAAGTTGTTCCTCACAAGCAAGTAAAATACTTTCCTGCAGTCACTTCCTACCACCAATTTTAATTATACAATCTGAAATCATGTTGTATAAGACAAAGTACATATGATTTGCCCCATTTTACCGAACTCCAACCAAGTCAAATTTCCTGTTGACCCCCGACATTATGAAGATCAGTGTCTGCTAGGTTTGTTTACGGTTTGCTAGTTGTTTTATGTTTCTGGGAAACTTTGAAGTAATTACCATAATTCTCCAGAACTTGTCACATAATAAAAATTCATCCTCTAAGTGTACTTACCTCTGAAATGAGTATAAGCATAGAAATTTTATTTTTTCCAAGTGATTTTGTTAGGTGAATATGATAACTACTACACTACAAAAACCACGCCAAGAGACTTTAAGTCAACCCTTTGTGATAACTACTATACTATGAAAACCACTCCAAGCGACTTTGTTAAGTCAACCCTTTTGTCTCTAATAACATAGAGACAATGTGCTATTGTAAACAATATTTTTTAAAAAGTTTTTTAAAATTTAGTTTTAATTTTATTTAATTTTAAAATTTTATTGTTTATTCATTTATTTTATTAGTACATGCTTGCAGTGCACGTTTGCCTCCTTTTTCTCTCCATATAAATATGAGTGTATTGTAAATATGTAAATATACATTTTTCCTGGGGAAATATTCTTCCAAAATACTCCTAAGCAGTGTTCTTATTCTAGAGTTCTATTTCCTGTGCAGGATATATATGTTAACCCATATTTAAGGTCTGTAAGTGCTTTCAAAGTAATATCACTAATATCTGCTTGAGCTAGCAACTATTAAGTGGACAATATTTGACTGTTTTTCTTTGTAATTTGACAAAGAAGACTTAAATTATTATTTATTCATTAGGTGCTTTTGGAAGGCAGGACAAATGTGAAGATCATGAGGGTTGGCCACTATGAGGTTTGACTCCTCAGAGTTGGCTTTTCTGTCTTAGACCTCACCGGGATGTTATATCCCATACGTGTCATTTAAAGGAGGCAAGGTCTGTTTCGGCTCACTTTTCATTGGAGATTTAGTCTATAGCTGGGTGACTCCGGAGCAGAAGCCTGGTAAAAGGGCCTGGGCAAAGGAAAGCTGCTCATCTCATGGCGTCCAATTATCAAAGCAGGTCAACGAAGGAGCCTGGAAGGGAGATATAGCCAGCCAGGTCACACACCTTCAAATAGCAACCCCTATAATCCAACTGCCGTCCAAAGGACTGTGCCCAAGAACTCAGGAGTATTCAGCGGGACATCTATATGTAGGGGGACATAAAACAAAATCTGTATTTGCTGCTGTCTGTTTCTCAAGAGCAGTTCCCATGAAGAGGGAGCATGTTCCTTTTCAATTGTGAAGGTGCCCCTCAAGGATCCTTTCCTTTCAGCAATGTGGAAGAAAAATCAGGAGTGAAGAGAGAAGAGGTGTTTTTGTTTTGTTTAATGGTAAGCAAACTACTACTGACTTTGATAAAATCAATTGTAAAAAAATTGTTCCTCCATCTTTTCTCTGTCTTTTCACTTTTCTCTCTCCCTTCTCCCCTCTATTCCTCCTTCCTGTCCTTTGTCCTCCCTGTCTCTCACTCCTTCTTCCTCTTTTTTGTTTCTATTCTTTTTCCACCAAGTTACTCATACCATAGGTCAGAAGTTACTTCCCACATTGGAACTCAGTGGGGCTAGTGTAGGGAAGCCAAGCAAACAGGGAGATGGACTATGTGGAGATGAGGAGGAGAGAGGAGAGGGCAGAGGGAAGGGGAAGGGGAAAGGACTGAGATGTGATAGTCCAACCCAGTTCACCAAGATGAATGCATTCACCATACATCACAGTCCCATTCTAACACAAGGGGACAGCCAAGTTCAAGATAAAGGAGTTGATGAGATATAAATGTCCGCTTCCCTCCAGCTCCCTGGCTGAAGATTCTGAGTAGCGACCTGTAGTAGCTGAAGGTACAAGTACCTGTTCTTTTACTCTTACATTAGCTACAATACTGGTAATTCTCAAGGTTTTTTTTTAAATAATTGCTCCTTCAAGGAAAATATTCATGTGTCAACTCAAAGGGTCTTTGCCCATTTTAGTTTGTCACACCAAAATTGGAAGATTGTCTTCTAAGTTTCTTGTATGAACTATCCTGTTTCTTGTCTCAACAGGGGTAATATTTTCCTTAAACATACTAAGGCGTGTGTGTGTGTGTGTGTGTGTGTGTGTTTGGGGTAGAGGCTTGTGGAGCTCATCTGCTAACTTCATTTTTTCCAACTTCCTTGAATATAATTTTTTTGGACTGAAAATTTCATACTCTACTCATATTTTAACAATAATCATCCTTTCCAGAATGTACTGAAAATGAGGTAAGTCAGGGTTTAAATGCCATTTAAAGCACTTGTATCAAATGACTGTAAGTAAGTTCTCAATTTAATAAAGCTATGTTTTCCCACGTGTAAAGCAGAGGTAAGAGTATCCATCCAGGAAAGTTATTGTGAAAACTGGGTTTAATAGCTCTAAAACTGCTAAGCCATGCACTCATATACAAAAGGTACAAGGATGAATAAATAAATGAATTTATGAATTTATTTGAAGCTAGTAGTTAGTATTAGTTCTCTTAAGTTACTCTTTAAACCACTTGTCTGTCTATATGTTCAGGATAACCATTTTGGATGTCATTTTAAGAGTAAAGTGGAAACTGCTTCTTTAAGGTCTTCTGAGAAGAAAATAGTTTTGTCTTGAAGAGAGGCCCTGTAAAAATTCATCAACCTGGCATTCTTAACCACTTCTCATACTTTTTCATTTTCTCCAATATCATTCACAAAACTTTAGGAAAGCTTGAAAGAAAAAGTTCTGTAATAATCTCTATAATTGTTCTCTCACTTTTGTGTTGTAAATTGTCATTCTGTATTCTCAGCAGTTCAAACAGATGGGGGTAATTATAGGGTGCACTGCAGAAATAAATTACTTCTTAAGTAAAAAATCCTTTTGAATTAATGTCGTATCTTTAATCCTATAACTTGAGATTTATCTCTGCTGCATGTAAATGGTAAGTATCACTAATTCATCATAAAATAAAATAATACTTTAATAAAAAGTTTCTTAACACAAATATTAAATTTCTTATGATATTATTTAATTGAAAGTAGGAAAGACTGGTTCTTGTTCTGGATCCTGCCAAGTGGACAATTCTGCATGTTCGTGTTTTGCAGTAGACTTTGTAGAAATTTCTATCATGCTCTAAAGATAAAAGGATAAACCAGCTACTCAAAGCAGTTTATCAGGTAACATATATTCTTTTCTGAAACAAAGGGGATTTTTGCTGTGTTCAAGTTTTCTTTGACAAAAGTCTATCAAAAGAAATAGTTATCTTTCTCATGAACCTGTCCGGCCAGATGAACCCCTTCTTCTCCTTGCTACTGTCTCTTTAACTTCAAAGGTTGGTCATTTCTTCTGCTGATCTATAGTTTAGTTTCACGGGGAAACCCTGAGAAATGGCACTCTCCCAGGAGCTGACTGAGCTGGACTCTGCCTGGGAGAGGAAGTCCTCTCATCTCAGTCTAGAAGGAATCGAAAGGAGACAAGACTTATGCTGACTCTTTTACCCAACAACAAATGCCAATTAAAGTACAGTGAACTCATTTAGCACTTTTTGCTTTTGGTCACAGATGGACAGATCCTATTTCAAACTATAGTATGAGATGAGGCAAGGATATTTTGTGATCTTCGCACTTTCTGATTTGCTTTCTTTCACAGGTCAGGAAAGGCTGAGGGAGAAAAGCAGGAAAACTGAGCAATAGACTGCTAGAGCAGGTTAATTTTATACCCTTTCTAGTCTTTTAATGGCCTGATAATCAGGTCAGTACCATCTAAACTCAAATGTGAAGACTAGGCTTTGTATCTGGGAGATTTTTATCTCAAGTGTCAGAGGTAGTCAAGAAAAAACTCTTAAATCAGATAGTCTAAATTCAAATTCCTAGCTCTACCTCTTATGATCTGTGTGACCACAAACAAGTTACTCACTTCCTCTGTCTCTGCCCCTCAGTTTCCTTGCCCTACAAATGAGGAGCAAAACTACACTGCTTAACCCATAGGACAGCTATCAGCCTCAAATTAACCAAAGCATTTAAAGTACTTGTTTTTACAGGTAATGATAAATGGAATTTATTTTCTTCATTGAATTAAAATACTCCAAAGTTGACTCAATGAAATATATATTATAATATTCATCTTTTACAACACAAAATCTAGCTTTCTAAACTCATAGTATATGACTGATGAGAGCATGCATATATTTGGGAATGCTCAAGTCCAGCCCATGAGGTAGAGGTCACATGAATAACTTACCTTTTTGAACTAAAACCCCTAAATGAATAACACCTTACCACTATTTTTTATCAAGTTCTACAGGGATAAAATTATTTATTGTGCTTTTGACCAACTAATACAAGGTCCCACACTATTTCTTTGGTAAGAGCCTTATGAAATGCAAATTAAATCACTTGCCCAAAATAGAGTTGTCAGGTAAAATATAGACCTAGTTAAATTAGAATGTTAGACAAGCAGTAAAATATGTTTTATTGTAGTATATCCTGTGAAATATTGTGATACATATTTACGTTAAAAATAAATCAGTAGGTTTGCAGACAGCAAGAGATCTTAACTTCAGAACTGAACTGTTTTTGTACTGCCCAGTTTGAAGGTAAAATACAAAAAGAATATTCAGTATTCTACTTCCTGGTTAGGTGTCACCTGAAGGCCTTCTTTCCTCCCTTTCTCCCTCCCCGTCCCTTCTTTCCTCCCTCCCTCTCTTCCTTCCTTTCTTTCTTCCTTCCTTCCTTCCACTCTTCCTTCCTCCCTTCCTTCCTTCCTCCCTCCCTCCCTTCCTTCCTTCCTTCCTTCCTTCCTTCCTTCCTTCCTTCCTTCCTTCCTTCCTTCCTTCCTTCCTTCCTTCCTTCCTTCCTTCCTTCCTTCCTTCCTTCCAGAAACATGCTTTCCCTGTCAGCTGTGCATTACAACCTTTTCATCCTGTAGAAGATGCTATAATGTGCCACTTTTAGTTTACATAATAAATCTTATCTGCTGGGTGTTCATACCTGCTTTGTGCTCCTTCTTAGTCACAAAGTACAGTGTGACATATGAATGATGTCTTTATTTATTGGTTAACTAATTAATCCACACCTTTAATTAACAAATGTAATTTAAATGCTGAATATGGTTAATATGGTTGGCAATACAGACCTGATAGGGTTTCTGGCCTGAATGCTTATGGGCTGTGTTGAAGGTAAGATGAGAGTTGAAGAAATGAGACAGATACATAATGAAATAGTTACATACTTAATTTTACATATGGCGATAATAGTAATTTCTATGAAATAATAACACAGAATGCCATGAGGATTTACATAAAGAGACTTTCCCAAAGAAGAGACACTCTAGCTCACATTCAAGCTTACACTTCATTACATGGTCATTGCTGAAAAAGTAACTTTTAAATTGATGGAAATAAAAAAGGCAACATCTAGCTTTGGAAAGGAGAAACTAACCTTTCTTAGAAATAGAAGATGACAAAGGAGAACAATAAGACAACAGTGAGAATTAAGAAGAGACTTAAGTATGTAGGTGAGGGTGCAATTTATATTTATATTTTTCAGTTATCACTGAGGTTCAAGAACATGCACTGTGTGTAGAGATAGGTGGTGTCTGAATTGACACTGCTTGTGAATGAGGCCAGTGTTTGAGAAGACAGCGTAGAGGCAACAGTGAGAATCACTCAACAAAACTGCACGTGAGAGGTAATAGAGAGAGGTGTCGAGGCTGGCATATCCACAAATCTACACTGCTTCGGAGAGCAGATGAGGAAACAAAATCATGTAGCATCTTATCCCACAGGTTCTACGCTGTGCAGCTTTGCCAGTATAGTTCTACTTAAAGCGAGACCTTAAGATATCATGATGCCTGCTGTCTCAGCTACGACACAAAGAAGGGACTTTGGACCAGTTGAGCAATGTTCAAATAATTTCATACTTTAATATAAAATGTAACTTGCAACCATAAGAATTTGTTCAACTGTATCCTGGAGAATAACTTGGAACAATGTTTAGATTCTTCAGAATAAAGATGACTGCCGGAATGCTAAATAGGGGCTGATTGCCAGTGTTCTGCAGTGTGCTGTGTGGAGCATGAATCACAGTTTCCCACAAGCACACACTCAGATTGCAGTGCTGAGGACGTGTTCCACCTCAAGATGCCAGGTGGCCCCGAGGCAGCAGTTACTGCCTATTCATGAACCACTTATCACAGAGTAGAACCATGTAGGCTATGATGAAGACATCTTCGCTGTTTTGTGAGAATCATGACATTCTACAACTTCTATCTGATGCTTGTATGAATCATAAGCTTTCTCTAAGGAACAGTTTATACCCTTAATTAGAATCATTCACACAGATTTTCAGCTAGATGTTTATAGATACATGATAGCTGCCAATCTTGAAAAATCCTTGATTACCATGAATTCTGAGATGATGCTGCCTTCTCTAGCTAACCTTTTACAAATTGTAACCTTTCATTTCTTCATTTCCTTATATTTTCCATAACCTTTGTATCTTTTTAAAATATAACTTGTACATTGCATATCACATATATTGTTTATTGCCTTCTAGTAAGAGTAATATCAGAGATCTGATTTTCATTTTTAATATATATAAAATATCTACAGCATAGTACTTGGTAATCTTTGCTGAGTTTGCTTATAGATATGTACATAGATAAAGTTGCAAAATTAATTTTGTGATTAATTAAATTTGATGATTAAATTTTAAATTTTAATTAAATGATGATTAAGACATTTTCTTTATAAAAACATTTTGATGATATTTCATCACTTATAGAACTGAGTCCAGTTTCTTCATTTCATTCTTCTGTATATTTTATTTGTACTTGTGTGGGCCTTGTGACCATGTGATGTCTGACCATAGCAAAATAGCAGCCATGTTCCTCTACATGCTGTTTTCTCTACCAAACAAGGCTTTCATGTGTACTATTTGGCTATGCAGCATGAGAGTGCACAAAACTACCTCCAACCTAGCGTGGTATCTTAACCAACATGCATTTTTTTGTGAGACAGTTTGATCTCAGGGTGAGTCCAGCTGGGATCTGCAGGGCTGGACTCGAGGCTAAAGGTTGGAATTAGGGAGTCTCATGTGTTCCTGCGTTTTCCATGGCCCAACAGCCATCCAAATATGTTCTCTTTCTGGCAGATTACTAAGTTTTAAGTGGTACAGTAAGCCACTTAATGACTCTGCTTGTACCGAAACTGTTCAGTTGAACTGCCTAAAGTAGAACACATGTTCTAGCACAGTATCAGTGGAGGAATGTATATGTAAATGTCTTATCCAAAAAGTAGGCAACTGATTATTTTATGATCAACATTCATAACCTAATTATTTTCTTTTAAAACGTATCCATCAAGACTTAGTGCACATGTTGCTTGCTTTATGAATCTCTGATTCAGTAAATAGATGCAACCATTTTCACGCTCCTCTTAACTTCGGACCTATATCATTATGCTCCTTCCTGTACTTTATGCTTGGAAAAAATAGATACTTTCCTATTATGATATCAATCCTGGACACCTCTCATATATGCATAAATAGAGTACTCCATGAAAAAAAGCTAGCCTATTTAGAAGCTACAAATGCCAGTCCTCTGGCCCTGTAGGGTAGAGAAAACATCATTTTAAAGTTACTAAATGTTTTACTGGGCATAACACATCTAGAAAATTTTCCCATTTAAAATTAACTAGAAACAGATGATCAAAAATTAAGTTTTAAAATAAAATATCACATTATAAGCTTAAGTGTATGGTACAATCCCCAAACATTTTTTTCTGTAGGAAGAGATGAAAATATTCTTAGCTAAGTATTTATATTAGATATTTAGGACATTTACAGAAGTAAAAAGCAGGCAAGAGGATAGAGTATGGTTTGTTTCTTCTAAACTTCAGCTATAAAAATCTTTTGTTTTAAGTCAGATGAAAAATACCTGAACTTGTTTTAGAAGATCAGTTGCTCTATCCATCCATTCATCCATCCATCTGACTACCATTCATTAATCCATCCCTTTTTCATGTGGTTCTACTTTTATCAATTAATTAAACTTTATTTTACTTAACTCATAAACCAGTTTAGGATCTCTGTTAGTCTATTTTCTACTTCCATAACAAAATATCTGACTCTATGTGCCTCATAAAAGTACCTCTATTTAGCTCACGGTTTTGGAGGCTGAAAGAACAAAATTGGACAGTCACATTTGTTTAGCCTACAATGAAGGATGAAGGCAGATAGCATCACTATGTCAAGAGCATGAGCAGACAACATATGGTAAGACATAAAGCCACAGATCTTTAGGGACCATGTTTGTTCTTTTTATATGGCCCACTTTTGGGAAAATCAAATCACTCTCAGGAGGCCAGTAATAGTCCCTTGTGAAGATGATGACTCCACTGTCTAATTGCTTTCAACTGAGCTCCACTTCTTAAAGATTCCACGACCTCTCAATATCACCCAAACGGGGACCACACTTCCAGAACAAGAGAGTTTGAGGAACACTCTCAAACTACCTCTAACAGTGCAGAATGCACTGTTTGTGTCACTTAAACCCCTGCCAGTATTCTGACCTGCTGTTCCCCTGGTCCTTTTGACTGCATTCATCTGCGTGGAAAACAGGTGAATCCACTCACTGTGCTCATTTACCTTCTACCTCCCTGAAGCAGCTACTCTCCATCATTGTGAAATAGAATAGTCATCTTTTATTCTACTACCTATAAGGAAAATACATCATTGACTTTTAAGATTTTTATTTTCAATATTAAACTAGTTTTAGAGCTCTCTTCTATAGTGGTTGTCAAATAAATTATATCTATGAAGAAAATTATTTGACCTTGGAATTATAATATATAATATCAGCAGCAGGTTGCATTACTTTATTAACTGGATGTGAGACAATTATAAAATGAGTACAAGTTGGTAGAATTTTGTGTACAGTTTTGTGTAATTAATTTTGCTGATTTTTATGATGAAATTTAAATTTCCTCACTCCTTGAGAACTGGATATTAGATTATTAATTATGAATAAGAAATTACTTTTTGGGTGTAACATGAAGAGCAATGTAATTGATTTTGTCAATCCCTGAAGAAATGTCTTTCAATCTAAATTTAACTTTTCTACAATTTTTAAATTATTCCTTCAATGTTAGGCTTGCTATATCTACTTCATTTATGTTCTTAGCTGTTAATCTATATGTGTCATATCTGGATAGAATCACAAAACACATTAAAGTGTATATGTGACCTATTCAAATGGACTAATTTTGCAGAAAAACAAGTTTTACTTTGGAAAGTAGAGTCAAGTCTTGATGCATTGGAGGCTAACGTGAGTATGCCTTGCGAGAGGAACAGGATGGCAAAGAAATAATCCAGGTAATGCAAACCTAACGGACTTCAGGGTCAGGAATAAATCATACAGACATATGTTAAAAATAGTAATGGTAGTGACTGTGAATAATTTGAGTTCTTACAATCATCCCAGTCCAATATATTATATCAGCCAAATAAAACTCCTAGAATCTTCATCATGAGGCACTGGGCCAGAAAATTGAATTCAATAAAGTAAGGGATCCCTGAAAAATAGGCATCAAATAAGTGAGCAAGTATATGTGGCAAGAGAAAAGACTTTCTGTACAAAGGTATGGCTTCTACATTGCCTTATTTATGCCAACATTTTCTACTCTGAAAACTTAACTTGCTCAAGGCTACATTTTATGCAAGTGAATGTTATTCTAAGAGAGGATTGGTCATGAGTCCTTGCATTATAAGAGATCCAACAAAATGTTACATAAACTTCAAAAAACAAAAAAGTTTATGTCTTGCAGATTTTTTAGGAAGACTAGAATTTTTAAAAAAGGCCAAAAGGGAAAGGACTGTTAGAAGCAACATTAGGGATGGAATTGGGAATTCAATGCAATTAAGAAATTTTTTCTTTTGTTATTCCTTCAATTCTATCTGTTCATTTAGCTCTTATTTACTTTGTATGCATGTCTCATTCTCTTCTACAAATAGGTCTTTCCTATATCTATAATCATACAAGAGTGAGGGATTCATTTTTTCATATTACACATTTATTAA
Source organism: Chinchilla lanigera (assembly GCF_000276665.1). Classification (NCBI taxonomy): domain Eukaryota; kingdom Metazoa; phylum Chordata; class Mammalia; order Rodentia; family Chinchillidae; genus Chinchilla; species Chinchilla lanigera. The sequence continues at coordinate 3,828,804 of NW_004955526.1, read as the reverse complement.
TCCCAGAGAAGCAATCTAATCTACCTGATTTGTGTGATATGTACTCTTTGTACCAATACCCACTAACATGGATTATTTCTACCATGACTATGCTACTGAAAAGACATAAGTCTTTTGTCCACTCCATGCAACCAAAGAAAAAGGCCTATAACCCAAGAAAATTAGTGTCCTTGCTCAGCTAGAAAAATTAAGTCAATATCTATAGTACACTTATATTAGCTTTTCCATTGCTGGCACATAACATCCTATACCCACAGCTTAGAGGAGAAGAGATTTAGATGAGCTCATACCTTGAGAGGACTCAGTATATGGTCAGCACGTTTGCAGCAGGAATACCTGGCTCACAGAGCCTTCATATAGAGCAGAAAAGAAAGCCCCAAGAGGAGGGGGAGAAGGACTTGATAGAGTGTCAAAGTCGTGCCTCCATTCTCATTCAGATGCATACAGAAATGTACTTTACTACTCTCTCAACTACTTCCACCCCTGTGGGACTGACAGGGTGAAGCACCACTTGTGTATCGTGATGCTTATTAGACTGCTGTACCTTATTGTGAATCAGGTTTGTTTGGAGAAATGGGAAAACAGAGAACATAAATAAGCCACTCCAAATCATACGCTAGTTAATAGTGTTGATGATGGGGTCATTTTCTGTGCTGGAACCTTAGTGGCTGTACTTACTAGATTTGTGATCTTGGCCAATTTTCCTAAATATGCTAAAGTTCAATTTTCTCTTCTTTAAAATGGCAATGGCTTTTAAAATATGCGTCTCCTTCCTGTGACGTCCAAATAATATCAGCATTTGTAGCCCTGAATACAAAGTAAATACTCAAAAACATAATAAATAATTAAATGGATGATTAAATAAAGAATTTACCCCCAAAGATTATTTTGGAGATTAGAGGAGGTATCCATGTAAAATGCTTAGCATGGGGCTGCAGATGTGCTATGCCCTCAATGAATAGTGTTCAGAAAGCTATTATGCACTGGCCAAGTGAAAGGAAAATGAAAAAGAGATCCCACTGGCAGCCTGGGGCAAGATAAAAGAAAAGCCATGAATTGAAAGACAAAGGTTTGGCTTCATAGTACTGTTAATTGAAATTTAATCATAATGCTATTGAAGCACATTTACATCAACCTATTCACCTACACTGAAACACCATCTAATTATAGTAGAGTGCAGATGTGCAAAAACTTAGAACATTACGTAACAGGGAAAGAACAGTTTTGTCTCTTAGCTAAATATTGAGTTTCAAACTGTAATTCTGATGTTGGCTCTGATGAATTTTAAAACTACTCGAAGAAACTTGTGAAAATTCCCAAACATCTGGATATTTGTCATGATGCAGGCAAAATGTCCACATATTTTCATCAAGAAGCTTTGAGATTAGGCAACAATATGTATTGAATACCTAAAATTTTCTTTTTAATTTTTCTCAAGTAATCAGAATGGTTTAATTTAGCCAAACACTGACAGATTACTTGTCTTGTTGTTGAATCTGAGCAGTACATGTGCTGTGAATATGAAACATAAGTTTTCCAGAGATTTGTGATTAATTTACATTGCTCCACCCAAGCGATCTTTGTGGCGAAGACTATGCATTTTACAGTGTCATCCGGGGAGAAACAATGGTGCTGGGAACTGGCAAGAGCAAGGATCACCACTCTAGCCAAAACTCTACAGACATGAGTTTTTGGTGTTGTTTTATTTGCGTTTGTTTTGTATGTCTGAGGACTGAGTTCATGGCAAGGCAAGCATTTTCTCACTGAGCTACATCCTCAGCTGAAATATCAGGTTTTAAAATCCCAAGTCAACGTGAGTTGAAATAAATACATTATCCTCAGGACCCAGATAGAGAGGAACACATTCTTAAATACCACAATGAAGCATGCCTCTCAGTTCTTCCTTGTGATAAAACTAAAATGTAATGTTTTTCCTTGAAGATTGTACTTCTTCGTTCTCATTTAATTAAGTCCTTTAAAATACAGTTTTTGCAAGATCCTTCTGCATGAATAAATAAGTAAATTTTGGGTCAACACATTTGATCTTTGGATCTGTAAACAATTCAATGGAAAATTCCTACACGTATCTTCAAATAAATCTGGGCTTCTCTTGGATAAACTTGCCCCTCAGATCCAATCTCTGCCTTTCTTTGCTGAGCTTTGTGTAACAGAGGACTGAGCCCCGCACAAGCCTGCTCAGTGAGCTGGGTTTTCTCATGATTGCCCATCAGGAGTTACTGCAGGAAGACTGGAGGTCAAGAGAATAAGAAAAGCCAGGGTAACTCTTCCTGGCTCAGAAGCATCCCTAGTGGTTGTATGTTCTCTATGGGTTCAGATTCTATTCAGAATAAAGAGTTTTGCCACTTTTCTAACTTCTACTGGATGACACCAGCTTTTGAACTTCAGTAAAATCTTTTCTTCTCTTCTTTATTCCAGACTAAGGAGGTTTTAAAGACTTCATGTTATTGGTAGTGTTTAGTTTACTTCCTCAAATACTGACTTTTAGTTTTTACATCATTAATTTGCTACAATAAATGACCTCAATTTTAAATCGTTTTTATTTTCTTAGATGTACTCTGACTGAAATATCAAGTTACTGTCATTTCTTTAGTTATTAAACAGAGAGTATACTATTTCCAAATAAGTTAGCTGGAAAATATTTGGAGTATTCATGGAATTAGGTCATTAGAAACAAATCCTTGTATCAACATTGTAAGATGAAAATGGGAAAGTATGGTTTGTAAGAACATGGTCTGAAGACACAGTCATAGATACACTAAATGATTTTACTCCACTGATTTAACTAGAAAACACTGGAATAAAAACGTAACTGAAGAAGACACTGTGTGTGAACTGCAGGGCATAACACTAATTTTTTAGAAAATTGTTGTGGGCATATAATACCCATGTTTATTCTTTTTTTTTTTTTTTTTTCCAGTACCAGGAATCAAACTCATGACCTCGCACTTGCCAGGCAGGTGCCGGGCCGCTGAGCTAAATCCCTAACCCCAACCCACGTTTATTCTTTAGTATATTTCTATTGATGAATTATTAACATTAATTTTATGTTTTATTATATTAAACAATGAGTACTTTGGAGGAAAAATATAAAAAAGTGAAGTATTACATTTTTAATATTTATTGACTGTTTATAAAAAAGCACCAAAATTTTTAATGACTTTTTAGGGGTATACCAAGTCTAAAAAGTAACAACAGAAATAAACCCCAATATGAACTAAAATAAAAATACCAGTAGATCTCTACAAAATAAATATTTCATTTAATTATCACATCTAAGTCAATCTTCACACATGACACAGTATGCTTCACATACATTTGGCTTACACTGACAGCGCATGTATTACTTTCCTGGCCTTTTTGTAGAAAATTCTTGACATCTTACCAGCTTTGCTATTTTGTCAAGAGGTTCTTATTATATTATGTAATGTGTAGTTAATAGCAACACAAAATATCAATAAAATAAAGTATTAAATTCTGAATATGTATTGTGCATTTAGAGTAAATACCAACGTTTTAACATCAGCTGTTTACTTGCTTACAAAACCTAAAAGATATTATTAGAAATACATTTCTATATGAACTATAATGAAAATACCAATAGAACTCTATGGCAAAAATAATCTTTGCTTCAGTTATCACACCCAAGGCAGTGCTCACACATAGCCACTGCAGGTTTCACATACACATTTGGCTTACAATGACAGCACATGTGCTTGGGTTTCCTTTGCTGTGTGGCAGGCCATTATTGTCATCTCTCTTGTCTTCCTTTTTGGTCAGAAGTTTCTCACTCATATCAGCTGTTTATTTCTTTATAGAACCTAAAAGATAACTTGAGAAATAAAAACCTATGTGAACTGCAGTTTAAATACAAACGAAAGTCTACCCCAGAAATAATCATTGCTTAAACTGTCATACCCAGTGTTGTACTTATGCATGAAAACTGCATGTCCATGAACAAGTATTGCTTACACTGATAATATATATGTTTTATTTTCTTGTCTTTTTTGAAGGGCACATTTTTTGACATCTTTTTTATTTTCCTGCTGTCAGAGTAGCTCTCATAGTAGTCACGCTGCTCTGCATGATCACCTGTCAGTTCACCAGTGTGCTCCACAATATTTTTGCCTAGTTCCTAGGGAAGAAACATCTTGCTCTTCTTGTTTTAAATAATCTCTTATGAGTTCCAGTCCCAATCCTCTAAGAAAATTTCTCAACGGTATTTCACACTTGTTAGTCACTTTGTAAACTGTCAAAATTTTTAGACCACACATGTTTAGGATTGAGTAAAACATGACCATTGACCAATGCTCTGTGTTTGGCATGACATTATAGTTGCCGCCTAATTCATGAACAACATCTACCCCATCTTTGGTTTTGTTGTGGAAAGTTGCCATCTCAGCCTTCCATTTTGTTGAGGTTTCCTTACCAATAGTTTCCTCATGGTGCAGTGTTGACATCAGTAGTACTCGTTTGTTTTCTTTGCCATATACAAGGCCAATGATATATCCTTCTGAAATCCAAAGATTCCACTACACAATTTTCTGTTTGGAAATTGCAACTTTCATTTGGAATTTCTGCTTCATTTCTTTGTACACTTCCTATGCTGGTCAACTTGTGCTCTGTTAGCAAATGTGACATCAATTGAAACTGGTAAACCAATTGTCAAATGTCACATTCCAATGAGTTTGGGAGATTAGAGCAAGTCTGTTCCCAACATCATTTGGTTAATTACTGTATGAATAAGCACCTGCTGGCTGAGTTCCAGAAAAAATTTTTGAACTAGAAGCATAATCAGTCTTCAAATTACAAGGACATACATTTTTATGTCGTAGCTTGGAAGTTGCTTTGGCATATACTTCCCCATGCTAAAGTGACCATGAAGTGCTGCAAGACATTCAACAGTCTCATATTCAGATGGTATGTAAATTTTTTAAAAAATACTTATAAAGTTTTAATTTTTATTTTTTAATTAATTAAGTTGATTGGTATATATTAGGTATGCAAAATGTCACATTCATCATAGAAAATATACAAGTGTGCATGATATATCTTGATTCTTCGTTTTTTCCCATTCCCCTCCCCTCCCTTCAAAACCTCTGCCCCTTCTTATTTGCAAAGCTTTTTTCCCTCCTTTTCTCATTTTAAAACTTTCCTCTTCCTTCCTTTCCCCCACCAATCCCTCACACCCCTTCTGATTGCACAAATTCTTCCTACTTCACAGCATCTGTTATACATTTTGGTCCTTATTTACGTTTCAGGTTTCTCACACAAGAGAAACAATGCAAAATTTATACATGCATGTTTAATTTATTTCACTTAGTATTATGGTCTCAAGGTGCATCCATTTACATACAAATGTCTCAAGTTTATCCTCCTTTATGGCCGAGTAGTACTCTATTGTATATAAAACCACATCTTGTTTAACCATTATTGGTTGATGCGCATTAGGGCTATTTGCAAGATTTTGCTATTACCAATTGTGCTGCAATAAACATGGGTGTGCATATATCACAGTATCGTGCTATGATGCTTTTAATTCTTTCAGGAAGGTGCAACAAGAGAAATAGTTGCAGATAATTTGAACCTCTAGTTTTAGTTTTTTGAGGAATCTCCACACAGATTTCCACAGTGCTATACTCCCACCAACAGTTGGAAAGGGTTCATTTTTGCCCCCAACCCCTCCAGCATTTGCTACTGGTTGATTTCCTGATAATAACCATTCTTTCTGGTGTGAAATAGAATTGCAGCATTTTTTTAATTTGCTTCCCTCAAATGACTAATGATTTTAAACATTTCTCGTATATTTATTTGGTGTTTCTATTTCATCTGAGAAGTATGTATTCATTTCAAATGCCCATTTTTGGATTGAGTCTTTAAATTTGGGTGTTAGGTTTTTTGTGTTCTTTATATATTCTAGATATTAGTCTTCTCTCTGAGAGATAGCAAAAATTTTTCCCGCTCTGTGGATTGTCTCTTCACTCTCTTGATGGTTTCGCTTGCTGTGCAAAAGCTTTTTAATAAGATGAAATCCCAGTTGTTGATTATTAGTAATATTTCCCAGGCAATCCAAGCTCTATTCATGAAGAATTTGCCTACACCTATGTCTTCAAGAGATCTACCTATTTTTTCTTCCAGCAGATTTATTGTTTATGTTTTAATGTTTAGATGTTTGATTCATTTTTAGTGCATGGTGACAGACATGGGTGTAGTTTTAGTCTTCGGCATGTGGAAAGCCAGTTTTTCCAGCACCATTTGTTAAAGAGGCTATCTTTCTTCCAGTGAACATGTTTGGCCTGTTTGTTGAAGATGAGGTGGCTGGGTGTATTTATAGTTCTGTTTGCATCTTTTAATCTGTTCCATTGATTCCCCAGGTTTATTTTCTTCCAGTACCATTCTAATTTTATCATAGTAGATTTGTAGTATAATTTCAAGTCAGAGATTGCAATGCCCCATGTCCTGACTTTGTGGCTCAGAATTAATCTTGCTATTCTAGTTCCCCTTTGTCAAAATGAATTTTAGGAATATTTTCTCTAATTATATGAGGTGCACTATTGGTATGTTGATCACAACTGCAGTTAATCTGCACACTCATTTTGTGAGTTTAGCCATTTTCACTATGTTGGCTCTTCCTATCAAAGAGCAAGTGATATCTTTTGATTTTCTGATACCATCTTTCATCTCCTTTTTCAGAGTGCTATAGTTTTCAATGTAAAGATCTTTTACTTCCTTTGTTAGATTGATTTTTAAATATTTCATTTTTTATGGTATTGTGAAAGGTGTGGCTTAATTTTTCTTAGACATTTTGTTATTTGTGTATAGGAATGCTAATGATTTTTGAGTGTCAACTTTGTATACAGCTATGATACTAAATTTGGTTATTAAATCTGGAAGTCTTTTGGTGGAGTTTTGGGGTTTTCTGTGTAAAGAATCATGTCATCTACAAATACTGATAATTTCTATTGTTCCTTTCCTATCTTTATTCTCTTTATTTCTTTCTCTTGTCTAATTGATGGACAATATTTCCAGGACTACATTGAATAGGAGCAGTGATAATGGACATCCTTATATTGTCCCTGATTGTAGAGTGAAAGTTTTCAGTTTTTGACCATTTACTATAGTGTTAGCTATTGTTTTGTCATAGATGGATTTTACAAGATTGAGGTAAGGACCATCTATTCCAGTTCTCTGTAGGGTTTTATCATGAATAGGTACTGGAGTTTGTCAAATAATTTTTCTACATCTACTGAGATAATTATGTGATTTCTGTCCTTGGCTTTGTCGATAAGGTATATTACATTTACTGATGATTTATTGATGAATCCTGTTTAGTCATGGTGTATGATCTTCTTGATGATTTGCTGCACTTTGTTTGCCAGTATCTTTTTGAGGATTTTTGTATCTATGTTCATTAGGGAGATTGATCTGTTATTTTCTTTTTTGCTTGCATCCTTCTCTGTTTTTGGTATCAGGGTAATACTTGCTTCCAGGAATGACTTTGGGAGTATTGGTTCCCTTTCAATTTCATTGGAAGTGTTTGATGACTAGTGGCATTAGATTTTTCTCTACCTTTCGTGTAGAACTCAGCACTGCAACCATCAGGACGTGGAATTTTCTTTGTTGATAGGCTTTTAATTACATCTTCAATTTCATTGTGTGGATTGGATTATTTATAATTTTTGTACCTTTTCAATTCAAGTTTTAGTAATTCATATCTACCTAAAAATGTGTCCATTTCTTTTATGTTTTACATCTTATTTGAGTAAAGTTTCTTGAAGGAGCTATGGATGATTTTCTAGATTTCTGCAGAATCTCTTATGGTTTCAGACTTTTCATTCTTATTTGCATGTATTTGAGTACATTTATTTGCTTATTTTAATGAGGTTGTCTAGGGTGTGTCAGTTTTGTTTAATCTTTCAAAGAACCAGCTCTTCAATTCACTGAACAGTTTCAATGTATTATTTCTTAGTCTCAATTGCATTAATTTCTGTTCTTTATAATATTCTCCCTCATACAAGCTTTTGGCTTGACTTAACAGCTTTTTCTAGACATTTGAAGTTCAACATTATGTTGTTTATTTGAGCTCCCTCTGTTTTACCAGTGTGTGAATTCAGCACTACAAAGTTCTTCATATTATTGAGTCCATTGCATCTCAAATGTTCTCGTATGTTGTATTGTCATTAACATTTAATTGACCGTCTACTTCTTTATTTCATCTTTGACTCATTGGTTGTTTAGGTGTTTGTTATTTAATTTCCATGTGTTTATGTAGTTTTACTTTTCTTTTGCCATTGATTTCCAATTTTGTTGCGCTATGCTCTGGTAATATGCATGGGCTAATATTAATTCCTTTGCACTTACTTCTGCATGTTCTATAGATATGGTACATATTGGAGAACATCCCATGCAGAGCTGAGAAGAATGTGTACACTGATATCATAGGGTGGAACACACTGTAGACATCTATTAAATCCATTTGTTCATAGATTTGGTTCAATTTTGGTATTTCTTTGTTGACTTTGTCTAGATGATCTATTTTTCACAATCGGGTATTGAGATCCCCCATTATAGCTGTGCTAGTACTTACTTGATTTTTCATGTCTGTTCATATTTGCTTTATATATAGTTAGATCATCAAATATTTGATGCATATATGTTTATGATTTCTATCTCTTCCTTTTGGAGTTTTCCCTTAAGTATATATAACTTTCATTTTCTCTTTTGATCAGTCTTGGCCTAAGTTTATTTTGTCTGCAAATAAGATAGCTACCCCTATTTTTTTCTGTGCTCCTGTAAAATGAAATATTGTTTTACATCCTTTGACTTTTAGTTTTTTTAAATATTTTTTGTCATTTTTTTGAAAGAGGGTCTCACTAAGCAGCTCAGCCTGGCTTTGAGTTCACTTTGTAGCTGAGGCTGGCCTCAAACTTGCACCAATCCTCCTGCCCCAGCCTCCTGAATGCTGGGATTAGATTTTTAATATATGAATATCTTTATGGGTTAAATGTGTTTCTTGCATGCCACATATTGTTGGATCTTTTTTCTTTATCCATTGTGCCAGTCTATTATTGAATAGAGACCACTTACATTGATGTTTATAACTGATATGTTTTGGCTATCCTTGTCATATTATTTTCCTGTTGTTTGTTCCTTGTCTTTCAACTCTGTTTAATTGTTTGCATTTCCTGGTGTTTTTTTTTTGTTTGTTTGTTTGTTTTGTTTTTTCTACATGTTTTCTTGTAATTGTAGCCTTTGTTGCCCCTTTCTAAAATATCCTTCAAACATTTTAGGGAGCTGGTTTAGTAGTCATGAATTTCTTCAGGTGCTCTTTGTTATGGAAGTATCTTATTTTTCCATTCATTTTGAAAACTATTTTACAGGGTACCTCAGTCTGATTTGGAGCTTATTTTCTTTCAGAAATAGAAATGACTTCAGTGTGTGTTGAGAAGTCTGCTGTGACTTCCAATGGGTTCTCCACTATAGGTGATATGTTCTTTTCTTTAACAGCTTTCAATATTCTATCCTTTGCTGAAATTGTGAATTTTTTTATTTTAAAGAGGAAAAAATATTAGAAAAAAATAACTAAAATGATATAGAATTTCAAAACAAGATGATAGGAATTTAACAATGATTGTTATATTGAATATTGCTATCTTCAACGTAGTTGTTCAGATTACCAGATATAGGCATGAGAAATTGATCAAACAAGCATTAACTGTTCTTTTCCATTAACCAATGGAAATTAGTATTACAATTATCTTACACACCATATATATATTTTTTTCTTTCTTCTTTCTTTCTTTTCTCCTTTACCCCATCCTAGTTGTTCTTTCCTTTTGAGTTTCTTTCCCTTTCTTAATATCTATTGTACCTTTCAGATTTTACTTACTCTTTCAATTTCTTATACTATGGAGATAATACAGTGTTTGCCCATGTGGGTCTGATTTATTTCAGTTATGAGTATTGTCTCTAGTTGCATCCATTTACCTATAAAAGCCTCAAGTTTATCTTTCTTTAGAGCTGAATAATACTCCATTGTATAAAACTATCACATTTTTTTTTATCCATTCCTCAGTTGATGGGCATTTGGGTTGTTTCCAAGATTTAGCTATGACAAATTGTGCTGCTATAAGCATGGATGCACACATATCACTGTGATATGATGTTTTCAGTTTTTGTGGAAAAATACCCAGAAGGGGAAGGCTGGGTTGAATGGGACCGCTAATATTAGTTTTTTGAAGAATCTCCACACTGACTTCCACAGTGGTTCTACTAGTCTGCATTCCCCTATATGTTATGGTATATATTTATTTTAGTCATGGTTAGTTGGAGTCCTCTGTGTCTCACTTATTTATATGCCAAATTCTTTTTCTATGTTTGGGAAGTTTCTGTCATCTCTTCTGTTAACATGTATTTTAATTCATTTTCACTATGTTGTGCATTTTCATTGATTCTGATCATTCTTATGTTATTCTTTTTTGCTTCATCTTGCAGCTGTTGAATTGATTTTTCATGATCCTTTGATATTTTAAAGAAATCTTTCTTTTTGGGATTGCTATGCGCAATCCTGTCTTCTAGATCTGATATTCTGTCTTTACCTTCGTTCATTCAGCTGTGTATACTTTAAAATGAATTTTTAATCTCTGAGATAATCTGTTTGAATCCATTTCAAGGATTACAATTCTTTCCTATGTTGGCCATTCATAGTTTCTATCCTTTTCCCAAGCTCCTCAGTTATTTTTATTTGTGTCTACCATAGTTTATCTGAGCAAGTCCTTAATGATGACAGTCTCTTTTTTCTGTGAGATTACTTTTGATATGGTTTTCTTTCTAGCTTCATTTATCTTTCCTTCTCTCTGTTTTTTTTTTTTTTTAACTTCTGCTGCTAACATATCAGAAAATTCACGTGGGTGCCTTCTGATTTCCTCTATCTCTATTTGGGAACAAATAGAGGGATAAATGAAAAGAAATATAGTACAAGCAAGGCTGAAGGACAAAGGATGATCATGAGCTTAGAGAAATTGGAGAAGAAGATATAAGAGAAAGAATGAAGCAGAAAACAAAAGAATAGTGCAGCAAACCAGAAAGACTAGAAACAATGTTCACTGACATAAAAATATCAAAAAATTAAGAAAGATAGTGATGAAAACTAGAGAAAAAAGTCTACCAAAACAAACAATAAAATAAAAAACTAAACAGCCGAAAAAACTCAAATAAAGAAAGGTAAAACAGACTGAAAAAGGAAAACAAACAAAAATAAATTACCTCTCCTGTCCACAGTTCTGTTGTAGTGTCCATGTCAGAACCCAAAGCTGTGCTGCATAGCCCCACCAAGTCTTCAGTAGGATTAGCACTGGATTCTTTTTTTTTTTTTTTTATCTTTTTGAGACAGGGTCTCTTGATGCAGTTCAGGCTCTCGCTGAGCTCCCTTTTTAGCCCAGGCAGGTCTTGAGCTTGCAATGATCTTCCTGCCTCAGCCTCCCAAGTGCTAGGATTATAAGCATGTACCACCATGCCCAGTAGTGCTGGATTCTTGGTTGATCTTGGTCTCTAGATGTGAAGGTTGGGGCCAAGACTTCAGTAAGCAAATTTCTGCATGTCCTTTGGAGGCCTTCCCATGTATCCTTGCCCTGTTTGTTTCTGAGTCACTCTACCAGTGTCTGTGGTTCCTTCAGGCATTGAGAGCCCAAGGCTGCTCCCAGTCCAGTGTTCTGTTGGCCCCTCCCAGACCCTGAATAGACTTTCCTTTTCCATCATACTGGCATGTTTGTCTCCTCTCTCGAGCCACTGGGCACAAGGGAGGGGAAGTTTTGTCAGATGACTCACTGCCTCACATGTGGCTGTTCTTATTTGATCTTTCTAAGTAACTCAAAAGTGGCTCTTCCTCTATTCAGCCATGTTGTATCCTCCTCCATAAATTGTTTGAGAATTATCTACAAATAGCTCAAACAATGAGCAGATAGCAGTTAGATTATCAGTTTATTTTCTCCCTTGGCATCAAACCTCAGGCAACTTTGAAGGAAACCAAATCTCGTGTCATTTTTATTCTACAAACTTCAAGCCCTCACCCATCACTTTTCCATTAGTCTTTTATGTTCCTACAATTACCATTAGAAAACCCTACTAAGTGCAGCAGACCTACAAATGATTTTACTTCAGTTAGTGAGGTGTCATAATAAATACATTTCTAAAATAGGGTTGTTGGTGCATAGAGAATGTTTTACTTGTATTTCAACATTTGTGTATTTCACAACATCTTGTAGTATTTCATCTGTTACAAACAATTTCCAAGTTTGAAAGGCAGTGCTTGCATTCTATTCAGCCAATTTCATTGGTGCAGAGATGTTTAGTATATTCTTAGACCAAGTATTAACATTGGATCATTCCATTTGGTTGCCTGACCATTTTATACCATTTCATCTAGTCAAATATGCACTCACATTGCTGTTTTCTTTTCCATTCAAATCAAGAACTTCTGCATTCCCTGTGTCTCAATTAGTTGATTCTTTCTATATTTCACTTTCACAGGAACTTTGACTCACATGACCAATATCAAAATTATTAGCATCTTCATCACCCATGCATGAATAATCTGATGATTCACTCTTGATCTCCTCCAAAATTTACAAATGGGTGTTCATGTGTCATTGCCTAAATTGTGCTACTTCTACTGGGAAAATCAAAAGAACATTTTTTTGAAAACAAATTTGAAAAGCACAAAAATTTAACACAGCATTTCATGAGCAATACCCACCTGTCACTGCTTTAAAGCTCCTGTACATACTTTGCCATTCATTTACTAAGTGCACAAATGTACAGATGGGTTTTCGCTATTGTGAGTGGAACCAACATTCTCTTATGGCAAAATGCATGTTTATATAACAGAAGAATGGTGTACGTATATTTTACCCCTGTCATGCTCATGTCAGCATACACAAAAACTGTTGGAGGGAGCATTATATGGATAAAAAGCCCAGTTTACACGTTTTGCCCATGTGCACACACCTATAAGTTTGTCATACCAAGTGACTAAACACAAAGATTTCTTCTAGTATTCTCCAAGCACAGCTAGAGAGGCACACAGCTGGTTACTATTATGCTAAAGTACAAATTCACAGTAGAAAAGTATGGGATGGATTGTTGGAACCCAATGATGTGTCCTTGTTTTGATTATCCCCTAGACACTTTCTCTCACACTTTCATGTGTGAATAAATTATGCAGTGACCTAATAAAGCCCAAAGAAGTGGGGTTTTTTTGTTTGTTTGTTTGTTTCTTTCTTTGTTTGGCTAGAATTTTGGACAAATCAAGGAAAGGGGCAGAACATTTTAACAAAAACATTCTCAGGAAGGAAGTTTGGAGTGACAAAGAAACTAAATACAAGCTTATATTTTTGGGGTCTCTTTTATATCTCCTTGAATGAATAACATATAGGAACTCATGTGTATTTGCATGGATTAATTGCACCAATTAACTTTTTATTTGTCAGCTCTCCCTTTCAATTTTATGTGCTAGGAACATTGGAATGTATCTCATTAATATCATTTCCTGGGTCATTAACAAGCTTTCAACTTCCAATTCTAAATTTTATCTCTTATGCATTGATACCATTAAAATGATGATGAATATATAAAGAGGTTATAAATCCTACAGCCACACAAAAAAGGAAATATTATAGCAAAGCAAGGTTTGAAGATGCAGAACAAATGCATTGGTGAGTTCAGAGACAACTACATTCAAGGAGGGGAGGGAGCTGTCCCTAACAACACAGAGCATGAACTCAGAGGATGAAGAGAAAGCATAATTGAATTTCTATGTATATAATAATCTGACTTTCCATGTATATAATAATCTTCCTCCACCCATTGTCTGGAAGCCAAGCATTAACTACTCACATGAATACAACAAAGTGAAGAGCCAGAGGAAAATTATTTTTCTGAATAAATTTACTTGCTCAGAGAATGGGAAACTAGTATATTTTGATAGCTAGGGAATTCCCAGAACAATAACTGACACCCAGCCCTGTTGGGTGTTTTGCAAAACCTGGCAGTTAATAAAACCCACTTTTGAACAAGTGTTTTGATCAGTCAAATATTGCATTAATTCCAAGCATGAAAAGAAAGGAAAGTAATACAAGAAACAGGACAGTTTATCCTCAGAAAAAATTTACATATATGTGTACAAAATGTATACATAAATATTATATGTACATGTGCAATTTATTACATAAATGAATAGGATGACTTAGAAAGTTAAGGCTCAAAGAAAAATAATTATTAAAAGTTTAAAAATCTTCTGATGAATTTAGCAGAATTCCTCAAATATAGATTGAAAGTACATGACTATGTAAGTACAAAGGAAAAGAAAACAGTTATACAGGGCCCATTCAAAATGCTCAGCACTGAAATACAAGTCAGGGAAGGAAACACAAGAAAGAATGGAGATAAGATTATATTCTAAAATACAAGAGTATTTCCAGAGTTGAAGGAGGTGTGTTCAACCTGAAAGAGCTTGTCAAATATTGAACAAAGTAATGATAATTTAAAAATCCTTTCTAGGTGCAGCTTTGTAAGTCCACAGAAAATAGCTGTGCTCTGTGTATGTGCTGCTGGATGACAAACCAGATCACCATTTAATGACTTCATTGTTTATGTTAATTTGCTTGATTTCATCACCCCAACAATTGTATACATATATGTAAATATCATGTTGTAAGCCATAAATGTGTCCATTTTTTCATTTGCATAGTAGATTTAAAAACATATGATAACTTCAAATAATACCATCATTTGTTTTATTCAAAAATCTGCATTTTAGGCTAGTCTATGCTCACTGTGTTCTGCCTTGTGTCAGCTGGGTCTGTCCATAGGCTCTGGCTGAGCCCATCCAGAAGCTCACTCCCTCACATGCCTTGAGACTGAAGATTCCCGCATCGGCCCGCACGCTTGAGTCTCCTCAGGCATCTACCTCTCTCTGCCCGGTCTCTCCATAAGAGCCTTCCAGCACACAGGAAGTTATCCAGACATCCTTAATGTTTCTCCAGGCCTTCTGAGGCATATGACCCAAGGGGAGAGAAAGGCCAACATCCTATCCTTTTGTTTTTATCACTGAGTATTTTATTTTAGAATTTAAAATTATAAAAATCAAAAGCAGTTGAAAGTAGAATGGTGGTTAAGAGAGGTTCTTAAAACTAGCATGGGAAAGGAAGGATGGGAAAAGTGGGCCAGTGGACAGTAAATCGCAGTGAGATGGGGTAAGGAATTCTGATCTGGTTTTATACAGTAGAATGACTATAGACATTTAGAATTCCCACATTCTCTCCAACAGTTTTCCCCACTGTTAACATATATTTTTCTTAACACTTCAACAAATGTTGATGTTATTATTAACCAACTCCATATTTTGTACAAATTTTATTTGTTTGCCCCTTTGAGAATTGTTTTTCAGATACTTCATAAAATGTATTTCAATTTGAGTTTGGTTGATGTTTTTCTCATGGTAAGACTGAGGTTCTCTTCATCTGGGGAAAAATCACAGAAATGAAGTGCCATTCTTAGTGCATTGTAGCAAAAGAATTTGACTCATTGCTGGTTGTGATAAACTCGCTAACTCCTTGGGAGAGTGTTCTACAAGTGTCTCTTGCCCAGTTATTTTACCTCTCCTGTCTATACTATATTTTCCTATCTTGTTCTTTTATCACTGAGTATTTTGTTTTTGGAATTTAAATTTATAAAAATTGAAAGCAGTTGAAAGTAGAAGAGAGCCTCTAAACATAGTTTGTACTTGAGGACTGAGGAATTTTGCTCAACCTCCTAGAGGAAACAATTTTTATATAATTTACTTGAAATTCCTTTACGGATGGTTTGTCACTTCTCTTTCATTTAATTTTCAGTGATAACAACATGGAAACACGTGGCTTTATTTTCTATCTTGGATCACAGTTCAGCACTTTATTATTTATCTTGTTGCACAAATTTTGGCCATTAGGGCTTCTATAGTTGGCACATGGAAGAAGGATGAGAGATTACTGGTGCTGTTTTCTCTTCTAATAGGAAAGGAACTCAGCAGTACCACTTATGGTTAAAAACTTCACCAAAGCAAGACTTCATCCAAGAGTGTGGGATACTTTTTCTATAGAGTGCCATGCAGTAAATATTTTAGATTTTGTTGATAATAAGAACTTTACTATATTACTCAACGCAGCCACTTCAGTATGAAAGCAACCATAGAGAACCATAAACTAATGACAATTGCCACATTCTAGTAAATATTGTTCACAAAAGCAGGCTGTGGCTGCAGGTTCATTTGGCCTATAGGTGATAGGTTTTAATCCCTCACTTGTTTTCTTTTTAGATGTAATAAGTAATGTTGTAACTTCATCGAGAAGGGCTAAACAGTGTTTTATAAGTGAGCTAAATCAATAGAGCCATAGTAGAGCAAGCAATAAATGAATATGTAATGATATTATAGATATATCATTTAGAAGGATGGAGGAAACTAAAATGGTAAGTGAATATATCATTTAGAAAAAGTAGGGGACTAATGCACAAGTGATTGATTCTGCAGAGTCTGACTGGGGAAGAAGAGATGGAGCAGGAACTGCTTTGAAGCATAAAATACTCTGTACTATAAGAGTAGTTCAAATATTGGCATAAAACTTTGATAAATTCTTAAAAGAATGAACAATTGAATGAAAAACATTCAAAGAAAAAATTTTTAATTTGCTCATTAACTCTTTTTATTTGAGACCCTGTCTCAAAAAGACAAAATAAATAAATAAATAAATAGAAATCTCAGCCGGGTGTGGTGGTGCACACCTGTAATCCCAGCACTCAAGAGGTTGAGGCAGGAGGATTGTTGTGAGTTTGAGGACAATTTGGGCTACAAAGTGAGCTCAAGGCCAGCCTGAACTGCATAGTGAGACCCTGTCTCTAAAAGACAAAAACAAAACAAACTTTTTTATTATTATTAAAGTCTACACAAACATTCTAAACTGCATTATTGTAGAAATATAACTGGAAAACTATAGCAATAGTTTCCTAACTCCATTCTTTTTTTTTTTTTTTTTTTTTTTT
>NW_004955526.1:3754093-3811532 GCF_000276665.1 Chinchilla lanigera | reverse complement strand
CCTTCCAAGAAAAGAATAACATCCTTTCAAGATAACCTTATGGAAAAAAATTTGGTCTTACTTTAATTTCCTTGTCAAAAAAGTTCTATTATATTTGCAAACCTTTAAGGTTTATGGAAATTTCTATGTTCTGCATTTTCCTTAAAGACTCTTAGCAGTAGTTTGTCTATCAGGTATGTGAATCTGCCTGGGACCTCAGTAACTTTCGCACATCAGAGGTTACATTTTTGGTCAAAATCCTGTTCTTCATCCACCTCTTTAAAAATTTACATCCCCTTTTATTAATGTCTATTTCCTTTTAATGAGCCTACCATTCTTTGTGTAGGAAGTACAATACAAATGAGACAAGGAATTTCCATTTTTCTGTGACATTTATTGACATGATTTGTTGTGTGCAATAAATCAACTGTTTCCTTTGTTGCATGTCCAAACTACAAGAATTCCACAAAACTATTATTTGATTTAGAAGATCCAGCTTAATTGAAGTAAAAGATTTCTGAAACATTACAGTATTTTTATAAAATTATGAGTATCTGTTACTATCCATTGGAGAGTATTTTATTAAAATCCATGAATACTAAATCAGCATATCATCAAATTAACAATTTTATGATTATCATTAATTTGCTTAACACTCAGATTGTTCTTGGTATAACCATACGATTGTAAGAAGTAAAAACATAAGAAAAATATTCTTGGGAATTAGAAAACTGGTTTAAATTAACCTATTATAGTTCTGTTTTCACAAGTGTTTTTACTATTGGAGAAATACAATATGTCACTCATTTTGAGCAAACTCAACCAATGTAATCTCAAAATGAAAATTAAAAAGTGCTCTTTTTAAGAATTCCAGTTTAAATGATTTGTAAGTATTGTAAACTGAGGTTTTCCTAATTTTTTTAACCTAACTGCCTGCCCAGTAATATTTATAACAGTAATTAAAATGAAACTATCATAATATAGAACACTTACTCCTTGTCAGACATCCTTCTAAGTGCTTTACAAATGTTATGCTTCCTCTAATTGTTTCAGCATCCCATGTGCAGGTATAATTCCCTTTTAATTAAATCAAGAAATTTAGTTCTGAGGTATTAAGCATTATGCACAAATATTTGAACAAAAGTCAGACTCAGTCTTGATTGAATTTGAGTTAAAAGTTTAAATTCAGTCTTTCACAATGTAGTTTTTTTCCTTGTAGCTAAAGAAATGGAAAAGAAGAAAGGATAGTTATATTGTTGACATAAACTCATATAAAAAAGAAGAGAAAAGTATGTGGAGTAAGTACCTCAGGTAATCCTGGGGTCATTTCACTTCCTTGATATTCTTTATCTTGAAGTAAGAAATCACCAAATTTATTCTGTTCAACCTTCTAAATAATATTGTCCTTCTGGAAACTGTAAGCCCCTCAAGGTGACTCACCTGGCCATTATCTTACCACCTTTATAAAACCCAGAACCCTCTTCACTGCATCCAAGGTGGTGATTTTTAAGGCACATGTGACACCTACACGTTATGTGATTCCTATACTGATAGCTCTTCAGGAGCAGCCGATTACCCATGGAGTCATCCTTTGAAATGAAGCACTCTTCATGACATGCCACCATTTACCTCCTTTCCAGTTTAAATCCATGACACTACCCTCCTCTCCCTCATCTTGTATTTCATAATTTTAGAATAGTTGAGGTAGTTTTGTGTAAACATATCTTGATCTGTCTTCATTTAGCATTTGTTCAGTTTGGCCAGAATATTCTCTAACCTCTGCACAGGTTTGTCCATCTGCAGTCCTGCTGGAAGCTACAATTGCTTGTTTCTCTCTCGATCTTTTGCTCAGAGGTAGACTCACCTATTGTGCTCTGTTCTCTTTCCACATGTTCAGGACATATCTCCACTCTTGCAGTCATAGAGATTTATAATTTATTTTCATATGTCTTCTTGCTTCCTCTACAACTTAATCACCTTGAATGTAGGACCAATACTTAAATTCTAGAATTGCTATGTAGAGCATAGTTCCTAGCTTATAATAATCATTCTATAACCATTTGTGAATATTAGATAAATTAAAGTAATTCCTTTTTAACCAAAATTTCTTTCTTTTACTGATAACTTCGAGGTAGGGCACTAAGTACTGAACACTTTTTGTGCATATATACCTTGAGGGATGTTGCAATGTCTTCTGCTCCAGATTTAGTTGAAAATATGTACTGAAAATGATTCCATTTGCTTTATCTGGAACCTGAAATAAAACATGCTTCACAAGAGAACTGTTTATCTTTCCTTAACAAACGCAGGAAAGGCCATGCGGAAATATGAACACAGCTCCTGGTTGATGTTGATGCTGTCGGGAATGGAAACGAGCTACAGTGCTGAAAGGACAATTGCTTTCTACACAGCCACTTTTTAAGAGTCAAAATATTTAACCTCAAAATAATCCATCTCCTCATGATGCCTACAACAATATTCAGTGTAAGAAGTGTCCCAGGTACATTACATTTTCTAATGTTTTTAAATGGCTATTAAACAGGGGAAGATGCCTTTCTGCCCTTTACAAGAAATCCCTATAAATAATCTATTAAATATGTTTATCATTTTTGTCATTAGTATAAAAACATATAATAACGTGTTAGTATTGTAGTAGGATAAATCTTCCACCCAAGGAGTTTACACAAATAACAATGATGAAATTTACTGTTTCACAGCTACTCAAGTCAAAAACTATTGCGTGCACTCTTGTTCCCCCGATTACAGGAGAGCATACGACACATACCTGCTCTGGTTAGATGTGACTGTGAAAGAAAAATACTAAGTACGTGAATCAAGTGACAAAAGGATACGAAAATAGAATACTCTGAGTTTCTAACAAGTAATTTTAAAGTTTCTATACGTCTCATGTTCCCATGTCATCTTGATTGTGTTTACATACCTGACTAAATGTAGTGGAATTCTCAGGGGCCTGAGTAAAAGCTCAGAGCTACAGTGGTACACTTTGCAAGGGAACAGGGGCCTCCAGCATTTTTCCTAGAGAAATCTAGGCATAGACTCATACTTTAATGCATCTGGTTGAGCTGACTGAGGAAAAATGCGTGTTATAGTGGGAGTCTGTGAGAGGCGAGATGAAAAAAATCCCTAAAACAAAATAGTGCTTTTTAAAAATACAGTGTTATTGGAATATTGGGATGGAATGTTCCCTCTTGCTAGTCATCTAAAGGAAAACAGCCTATAAAAAGCACAGGAATTTAGCATTTTCAATGTTCATATATGTCCATAAGTGTGAGCAATACTTCTAAGGACGTTTGTGTTACTGCATTATAAATCAAAGGAATTATCTATGAATTGAATAATAAGTGGAATTTTCACTAATAAGTTTGAAGAGATTTATAGAAAATTAAGGTATTTTTCTTTAAGAAAGTGGGTCTAAAATGTAGACTATATATCATTCATAATCTAAGAAATTTACAATTTTAAAAATACCTAATTGAGGGAGTTTAAATATCAAACAAAAATCTTAATTATTAATTGAATTTGAATTTTATTAGTAATATTCTCGAGGTAATCAATTTTCAATTTTTCTGTACATGACATTCATTGATTCAGAAATGCCTCTGTAATTATTATGTTTGTCTAATACAAAACAATTATAGTATCATAAATGTAAATGTAGTTGTTTTGGAGCTACATGGATATAAGAAAAACAATTATTTTCTAATACTTTCACCTAAGATAAAATGAAGTTTTAATTTTCTTTTTTTTTTTTAGTTTTTTTTTTTTTTTTTTGGTTTTTCTCTGGTACCAGGAACCGAACTCACGACCTTGCGCTTGCCAAGCAAGCGCTTTTGCCTCTGAGCTAAATCCCCAGCCCCTTAATTTTCTTTAATCAAATATAATCAAGTGGAAAAGCTCAATTTCCCTTCATTGATCAATTTCTTACCTCATATTCCTTAACCAAATGTAACATAAATTAATTGGCTGTTTTGTCAGTAAACCTATATTGTACTACCGATCAATGCACTAAGAATAGTTTTTATTATTGTAAGACACTTGAAAAACTACTATAAATATAGCATTACCTGGAGATGCATAACAGCTAACATTTTAGGAGCTGAGTGATTTCTTCAGTTATCAGTGTCTTTTGTGGAATCAGACTGGTCGCTCCAGCATCAGGACAATTCAGTCAGCTCCCAACCATTCACTCAGCAAAAATAGGTAGAAAGAGTGCATCCTAGAATCACTACAGGATCTCTCTTGTTGAACATTTATGACCAAATCAGGAAAGGATCAGTGTACACCATATAGTATCACATAGCGGAAGCACATCCATGCAGTGAGTACTCATACAGGGCTTCCCCATCACCTTCAAATGCAGACAGAAAAACGTGGCTTTGTATTAGAAATTATGGAGGTCTCTGCAAAAATTCTCCACAACTGACAAACAAGATAAAGCCTGTAATGCACAATCTATTATTCCATTAGGTAAAAGGTGAGTACTTAAGCATATATTGATGGAGATAATCATCTTTCAAATTGCTATAATTACTGCCAAATTAACAGCAAGTTGCAGTCCCAAGAAGGGCTGAAAAAATGAGATGGACCCATAGTTGAAAAGCAAGATTCTTATTGTATCATGAATAAAAATTTCCTGGGAAGTACTCTGTGTCTAATCCTCTAAAATTTTGATTTAGTAGTGCTGAGGTGGTGTCTCAGGTCTTCGTTCCAATAAATTCCCAGATTCTTTTGCTGTGTCTGGTCAGGGATCACAATTTATTAGTAAATGTGCAATGGTCTAGAAATGGTTTAGAAATGGCGTATTTTTTGATATATCAACCACAATAGAGGCAGCTCAGACCTCTGTTTCTAAGTATAGAATATGGCCTTTCAGGCCAAACTTAAAGTGTTTTCTGGATACACAGCAAGAGCATTAAGACATTTATTTGAAGTGATTCATAAAGCATGTAATTTGTGTTCAGCTGTGGTTGATACTGACATGAAAACATTGCTAGCTAAACTTGAGATTAACTTCCTAATTAACTCAGCAAGAATCAACTTTCAACAGAGCAGATTAGGTTACTGTTGGGACAGGTCACAGAAAAAGAAGTTTTGATAAACCAGACACATCCAGATGCTCAGGCAAAAAATCCTACTATCACAAAGAATGAAGATCCCAAATAAGGAAGATTAGGAAGACAAGGCATCAAGCATGATTTCATTTTCCTCTTATAATTTTCTTGAGCATTTGCTGCTGGCTATTACTGTTTGGCCAAGGGAGCCATTTGTTTTTGGAGGAGATTTTGAATACAAAGAAACAGAGCATTGGAGTTCATCAAGTGATGTTACAGATCCTCAGGTCCAGTTCAGAGTGCCATACCTCAAGGAGTAATAGAATGACACACAATGAAATATGTGATATGAAGTACCAGGATGCAAACTGGGATTCTTGCTTTGAAAAGGAGAATCTTTCTGCTAACACATGTTGTCTATTACAAGTGCCATTACCTAAGAGACTCTCAGAAGTTACTAGTAAAAAAAAGCCAAAAATAAAAGAATGAGTGTGTTAGCTCTGAATCCAACATTATGAAATTTATTTTTAAGGTAATCTGTTGCATCATAAAGAGTAAGATCTTTGCTACATGAGCTGTCCAAGGTCAGTCAAGTTGATAAACTATTAGATTTGCACTTTTTAAAGTTTTGGACAATTCTTTTCCAAGGTGACAGAGAAAAGGAACTTTTACCCTCTCCCCTTGCGTGTGTGCACAAATTCCGGAAAACCTGACTTCATAGGTGAAAATTCCACTTTCCACATAGTACTGGAGATCTAACAGTTAAGTTACCTAAAATTTAACATGGTAACAAAGAAGCCATGATCCTAGCAGGAGGCATACAGCGTCCTGGTGGCCACTTAAAGACCTCAGTAGGTATTGATCAACTTTCTGTCTTCTAGGTTTGCTTAAAATTACCCTGTATTTTCCATGTTGTGTCCTTGGGTAGGAAGGGGAATTAACTGATGAATCTAGTAAGTGAGAGCAAAAGAGGGAGTCTTCCTGCTGGGCTAATTTCAGAATACATAGGATTTCGTTCTCTTGTCATATCTATTAACATACTCACAAAATGTATTGTGAGTGTCTCTCAGCTGCAGTGTGAGCTGTATTGAGAACCTAGAACTGATGACCACACTGTAGTAAAGTAAGGAGAATCATGTGGAAGAACTTGGAGCAGTGGAAACTACATGGGAGGAAAAGTACATCTCATAATTCAGTGTTATTCATGAATTTTTGTGGGGGAGAGAAAAATTTAAAGACATAAAACAATCACCATAAAAGATTTATGGAGCTTTAAAAATGTCTCTTTCTACCTCTTTTATGGTTAAATCTACACCTTATAAGCAAAGACATGATTTGTAGTAGAGTATGAGACACAGTTTTCTTTTTCTTTTTATTTTCCGGTACCGGGAATCGAACTCACAACTTCATGCTTGGAAGGCAGCCGTTGTGCCACTGAGCTAAATCCCCAGCCCCACAGTTTTCTTTGGTGATAAAAAGTAATAAATGTTGTATTCTTCTTTTAATAATTATCATGTAATCATGAAAAATATTAATGTTTTGGAATTTTATGCTAAAGGGCTAAATTAAATCATATCTAAATAAACCAAAAGACAAGAAAGAGGCAAACAGAAAAATACTAAAAAAATTATTAGCCTCCAATATCTCCAGTAAAAAAGAACACAGTTTGAAAAGACACAGAAAACGTCAGAATCAGACTCAGAGATAGCAGAGATTTTGGAGTTATAAGACCAGAAATTTATGTTATAATTAGCATGCTTAACTTATCATGGTAAAAGTGAAAAATTATAAGAATGGAATGGCTAACACTAACAGAGAAATAAAGACTCAAAAAAAGCAAAAGAAATGCTAAGCATTGAAAATGAAAAGGAATGAGAAGAAATAAGACAAAAGAAAATAAAAATGACTGAAACAGAATGGAAGGATCCTTTGATAGGCTTGTAGGTAGATGGCACACAATGATGGAGGCATCAGTAAGTCTGAAGATTCACTAATAGAAACTTTGTAACCTGAAGATAAAATAATAAGAAGAATGAAAATGAAAGGAATAGAATTTCCAAGAATCAATGGACATTTATAAAAATGCAATACCAGAGAGAGAAAAAAATAGAGAAAAAATCAGAGTAAATAGTTGAAGTAACACTGCTTGAGAATTTTCTAAAACTAACAATAGACATCAAAGCACAGATTCAGGAAACTTAGAAGTCACCAACCAGGATGAATTCAAAGGAATCTATATGTAGGCATGTCTTAAAAATATCAAAAACAAAGAGAAACTTAAAAGAAGGCAAACAAAAAGAAAACCTTATCTCAAGGGGAAATTGCCTTCTTTTAGGAACTGATAAGAGAAAGAAATATTTAAAGTGGTAGAAGAAAATAGCACCAGCCGAGTATCTTATACCCAGTGAAATTATTTTTCAAAAGTGAAATAGAAGTAAAGACTGTCTCAGTGAAACAAAAAATAAGTGAATTTTTTTCAGTAGATCTACCTTGCAAGGAATGTTAAAATCAGTTCTTCAGACAGGAGGGAGACAAATCTGAAATTAAAATCTATGTGAGAAAAAGAAGAATACCAGAGAAAGAATAAATGAAGGAAAAATAAAGTCTTTCCTCGTTCCTATTCCTCTATTAGATGACTACACCTTCTGGATGAGCGAAATGAGTGAGAGACAAGTGGACAGAACTGGGAACGGCCTGCGCCTAATGCTCAAGAAGCCCGAGATGCTTCTCTGTGCCTGTAATGCTCATGAAGCCGGCACTGCCCCTGAGGTGTTATCGGAAAGTAAACTTAGACTGGTTGTAAGTGAGTATTGTGAACTCTAGAGCAACCATTAATTTTTAAAAAAATGCAATTGATATGCTAAAAGCCTAAATTAAATCATATTTTTAGTTGATTTTGTAAGTCATTGACTCCTGAAAAAAGCATATCGATTCAAAGATCATTTCCTGGAAATTTAATATAAGTGATTCAAATGTTTGCCAAGAAGAATTTGATTAATAGATTCTTGTGAATTCCTTGATCCAAAGGACAAAACATAGCTAGAACAGAGTAAGTCACCTTATCGAATTCTTCTATAAAGTGTGTACATTTTTATATACCATTATATTCTTATTTTTCCCAAAAATGTGCCAGCAGTTTTTGAAGTGGCAGATACAGACATTACAACAGCTGGAATCAGAAATGATCTGAAGAGATCACCACAGTTGGTTTAGATTTTCCAAAGACTTCCTCTTACCTTCCCTTATCAAAAATTATACACACATAATAGTTATGTGATCACTTAATGCCTGTCTCTATCATTTGAACTGCAAACTCCATGAGGGCAAGCACAGAATCTGTTTGTTTTTACTATTTATTTCACTAACCTAAGACTGGAAATATAATTGATATTATTTAATGATTTGTTTAAAGAATAGGTGAAAGAATAGTAAATAATTTCTAAACTCAATTTTTAAAAAATTTGTAGTTACATTACATAATCCATAGATATGCATTCATATGTATGTATGTATTATGAATCTATCACTGTTAAAAGAGTTTATGATTCTTCAAACGGTTTATATTTCCCACACAAAAAATTATGGTTTTCTTTCTTATACAATTAAAAAAAAGCTAGAGAGATTTTATTTCACTCTCTTTATAATCAAAAGTTAGATTTGTGGCTGCATGTATAACATCTTACCAAAGTTCTAATTCTCTCTCCTCTCTGACTGTTGACTGAAATTTGAATTGCACATATCTTCAATGCTTGGGCCCACAGGTCTGGTAGCTATTTGGTTAAAAACTCCTCTCAGACCGGGAAAAACGACTTTATTGGGAGACTGCACATAGTGAGGAACAACACCACTGGCATACCTTGGAGAACCTTAAATTCAGCTTTTGATTATGCCTTTAAATTGTTTCCTAGTAATGCACATGTCAGTGTTTGGGGTAACCTTATCACTTCATTTCTGTATGTTCATTTATGACACCTCACAACTAGAGTTAGTCTAGAAATTTCTGAACTCTTAAGTCTCTTTCTGGGAAGCCGGGCTGTCATTGGACCTAAAAAGCATGAAAAATCAGGGTAACCAAGTGAGTCTTGGGCATGTGATAAAGGATGCCACATATATAAGACATACTTAGTCCTGTTCACAGTTCATCAGGTATAGACATACCTTCCTGGACCTCACTACAGTCTGGTGAAGTTTATATTTGTAATCTCAGGGGACGATTATTGGGATTCCAATAATTTAATTCCCATCTACCACTTCCGGTGAACCCATGGCGAGAACAAAGATGCTAAGGCATATTTGTAGTTATGGGAAGTGAAGGGAGTCCTAAATCCAGCTAGAATGATGGCTAGCCAGAACTAAACTCCCAACCCAAAGCCAAACCTGGGTTTTATTAATTCATGAAGAGGGGAGTGGCTTGGAGATGTACGTGAGTGCTGTGAGCTGCGCTACATAGGAGGTAAGGTAGCTCTCTGCAATATGCAGAGAGAGAGAGAGAGAGAGAGAGAGGGAGAGAAGAAAGAACGATGTGCACAACACATTCTGAGGGAATATCTAATGTTTTGGGGATGGTGCTTCAGCTTTGATGTGTTATCTTCATGCCCTGAGGCATCATAGCCTCTTTTCTCAAGGCTCAATCTCAGCTGACAGTGTGGCATCTCTTGGCCTAGCTCACACATACTACTTAGAAGTTGCAGGTGGGGCAACAGTGACCTGTCCATTGCTTTAAAGACTACACATCAGTGCCTCAGCTAGACTCATTTTCATTGCTCAAAGTCAATTGAGGGGATAAAGACAAAACTTACCCAGCTTTGCAGATACCAATACATGGAAATAGGGCCAGGTTTAGCCAAAATGGAGAGAATTGCTCTTCTTTGAAGGAGAGTCAC
Source organism: Chinchilla lanigera (assembly GCF_000276665.1). Classification (NCBI taxonomy): domain Eukaryota; kingdom Metazoa; phylum Chordata; class Mammalia; order Rodentia; family Chinchillidae; genus Chinchilla; species Chinchilla lanigera. The sequence continues at coordinate 3,801,598 of NW_004955526.1, read as the reverse complement.
CCAGGTGGTCCTCCATAGTTCCCCCTTCCTTGCTTTGAAGAAGCTGGGTGATACACTTTAATGAGAAGAGTTATAAACAAAAGAATGAGCACACCAATCCCAATGTAAAACCAGAAGTGAGCCTTGAGATGTGCAGATAGATTCAATTGTTCTATAGCACCAGCAAGCTTATCCCAATCTCTAATTTGGCATCAAATGTGGCTGTGTGCTGTGACATGGACAGCACTTTTCTCTGAAGAGTATCTATACCCACCGTAATATTTTGATTATTGCTCTTGTGTATGTTTTCTAATTATTCTCCAAGGAAGCAGTTTTTATTATATGGTAAAGGACTGATACAAAATAGAGTCATATTATAGTGACATTTTAATCATTGTTGCAATTGAAAACTTTCCATTTGATCTCTCATCCAAAGGGTAGAGGTCTGTGGAATGCTTACTTGAGTTTGCAATTTTATATCAATTTCTTGCTGAATTTTCCAGCTCTCATCATCAGCTCTTGTTCAATTGTCTACTGTCTATGGAACAGTCTACTGAATGAGCTAATACCACAGAATCAATAGCTGCACTGGCTATCAGAAGAACTACAGAGGTAATCCCTGCTATAATTAATCCAATCGTCTTCTTGGTTTGGCTGCTGAATCTCTTACTTAAGATCTCTATAAGGAGGGAAGTAGGAGAATGATACCAAGGCTCCATCAGATTGACCAGAAGCCACACTGCATGCATCCTTCCCATGCTCACTACTATGGAGTCATTAGAAAGATATTGAGACATGATACAATGGGTTAGATAACAATTAGTCCATGAGAATGTATTTTGTTGCCATTTTATTTTGCCTACTAAGAGTACATGAGAATCATAAACACATGTGTTTACTTTTATATATCTACAATTTTATAATATTACTTTTACTTTTCCTTCATTTACCAGTTGCAGATGCCCAGTCTGCACCATCCAGCATGAGAAAGTAGGGCTAATTTCCAAAAGGTATGTTGTAGGAACCTTGATAATGAGTCTAGGAATGGGAGGATTGAGGCCTCTACCTGACTGTATAACATTGGACAAGGCCTCTGAGGTTAAGATATAGCTGGGAAAGCCTGCAAAGAAAATCTTGTACTAATCCCGATCTTTACTCAGAAGGAATCCTCTAGGGGACAAATCTACAAAGAAATAATTAAATTTACATATAGCCTATCCATGGGATGGATCCTTGCAAGTCTGCCAAGGGCCTAAATCTCCTTCCTCAAAATGAGGGGCCTGAGCTTCTGGAATACAAATAGGAATGTCAGGTTTAAAATCTCTTACAAGGTTATCATCTGAGGGAATAGAATTTAAGGTTAATAAAGCAAATTGTCTTTTAGACAGTTGTGCTTTCCGAGTCTGATCCACTGCTGACATGCAAGGGTTGTAATCTTGCTATAGATGGGCCACACATAAAGGTGGATATACAAAATGAGAAGTAATGTTAAGCTTAGCCTGTTCTTGTAAACTCATTAAAATTTGTGGGCTGGGCAGAATAGTATATGTAGGGTTATTGCTCTCTATAGAATGAAAAATATCTGAGGGTATGTCCATAAAGGGTCTAAATAAGGGTAGATTAGGTATGTAGGCCCAATCATCTTTTCCCTGAACCACAGGAATGCATACTATAGCTGTCAGGAGGGCTAGGATTTTCAGGTGGCTGAACCAAACCCTGGCTGTTAACTAGGTGGTGAATCTCACAGTCTGCTGCAGGCCTTCCCCGGAAGGATGGATGATGTGCTGGTGGGTTCATTGCTTGAGGTCTTGATGGAGGGTTTGACGTACTGTACAGGCGTGTTGTATTCTGCCCACTGAACAGCTCTGATGGTTGTAATGTCTTTCAATTTTCTGTGGAAATACAAGGATGTCCTCAGCCCCAATTTAAAAGTGATGCTGAGCCATTCCAAACACCCATTTGGAGGTCACACCAAGCAGGATTCAGAAAGATAAGAACAACATATGCAGCAAAACCCAAAGGCATTTGAGGAAAATTTTGACCCTATATTTCCCCTTTCTTTTGTTTAGCTAGTTGATGTTTTAAAGTTAAAATGAATGCGCTTGCTTATTATTTGACCTTGGCGGTTATAGGGGATCCCTGTGGCTTAAAGCCAATTGAAGGGATAAAGATAAAACTTAGCCAGCTCTGCTCATATCAACACAGGGAAATAGGGCCAGGTTTAGCCAAAATGGAGACAACTGCTCTTCTTTCAAGGAGAGTCATTCTGGTGGTCCTCCACAGTCGGGGGCCTTGCATTCCTCAGACTGTTTTGGGGGAGGTACTCCTTTGTCTTTCAAGGATGACTTGCTTTATGAGACAAAGACCAAAATGGTCCAGTAATTTCTGTCCCAGGAATTCAAACACTGTATCTTAGGTTATGCATAGTTCAAGAGTTCTGAATCAAAGCCTGAGTCGTGAAATAATGATGATAAGATTCAAATGTTAGGTTAATTCATATTTGCTTATTACACATTTTATAATGCTTTTTTGTTTTCTTAGTATGAAATACATCAGCTATTAAGAGTTTTCGGTAACTCACATTTACCAAAATGGAGTTGTATAGAAATAATATACACTATTTACATTTATGATGAAAGCCATAATGTAAATATTTAGAAATATTTACATAGCTATACATTCTTTGACTCATGAAAGTTCAAGGTAAATAATGTAGGTTGTATGTTCCAATATGTTTCTCCTTTGAATACTAATATACAATATACAATATACAACTTTTATTCAACTGTATATATATATATATACACATATATATATAATGAATACTAAATCAGTTCACCGGTTGGTTTGGCATCACACTATTCTGGCAGCCTAGATACAATACTAAAGGGGCAGAAAGATGCTGTTATGGTCCCTTGGTGGATTTGCTACCTTGTAGGTGCCATGAACTCTTTTCTGTGATAAACTGTATATATATATACAACTGTATATTGTTGTATATAGAACAATATACAACTTTTGTTCTAATTAACTAACAAATGAACTCTGGTGAGTGTTTGGAAACTTGTCCTATATTGTGTGTTATAGGGTTGAATGTTTTCATCCTAACAGTCCTGTACCTTACTTCTGTCATTGCTTCTGGGGACTGTTTTGCCTTTTGTGGAGAATGTGAAGGTTAGATGTCTCTTGCTTCTGCACTGGAAAAAGCCATGTATTTCTAGTAATGACTATACATTAGTTCTCAGTGAATGAATGCAAAGGAACATAGTTGAGATGATAAAGTAGTAGATTTCCAACCAATTTTCATTGATTTACATATCCAGGGAAATCACTGCTTTAGAGTTGAATGTGTGATGTTAAAGGTGCTCATGCAGAGTGGAATGCTGAGCCCCTGACTTGAGGAGAATTACAGGAAATGCAGCAGTAACTTACACAATTTCAAGCACTGAAAGGAGCAATGCTGATGAAATAACTTAATGAGGACTTATTACTTGGCAGCTTCCCACTGTCATCTAAAATATGAATGATACTAGTAGTGAAAAAACACAGCAATTCTTATGCTTACTCTTATTCAGGGAGGGGCCAGGTATTTTGGCTTTAAATTTTTATGGATGGAAAATACTGATTAATAGGCAATTGTGATATTATACATATGATATACACATAGATACATATTATAGCTATTGGTCCTAAGTCTCTTGGAATTTCTGGACAGGAGACAGTTTGTTCTAATAAGGAGGTTCCTGGTGGGCCCCAAGGTAGTCACAGCATGGGAGATGATTGCCAGAAAGATGAAACCTTGATTAGAAACTTGAAATTATCACCCTAACTCCCTCAACTTTCATAAGGGGGAAGAGGTTGGAAATTAAGCACTAATCAGTCATGTCTATTTCATGAGACTGCTATGAAGACTTCTAACTAATAGGCACTCCAAGTTTTAGAAAGGAGTTTGATTATGGATGTCAGGGGAAGTCAGAACATCCTCAGCTCCATGGGGGACAGAAGCTCCCGTGCTTGGAAGCTCTCTGGCTAAAGCTTATCAATAATTTGTGTCCTCTACAGTATCCTTCTAATTGGTAACAAGTAGGAAATTTCTCAAAGTACTGTGAGCCATTATAGAAAATTACTGGATACAAGAAAGAGGCCATGAGATAGTAGGGCACCTGAGGCATAGGAAGCCTAGGAAGTGTAGTTGGCACCCGAAGTGTGAGCAGATTTACAGAACTGAGCCCTTAATATATGAGTTTTGCACTAACTCTAGATACTTAATGTTTGAATTGAACTGAATTGAACTGAATTGTAGGATACACAGTTGATGTCCAGAAAGTTGGAGAATTGATTGGTATGGGATGAAATCCCTACATTTTGATGCAAGTGCCCCTTTAAAACCATTTCTTACAAATTGTGCTGCTATAAACATGGGTGCACATATATCGCTGTGGTATGATGTTGTCAGTTCTTCTGGAAAAATACCCAGGAGAGGAACAGCTTGATTTAATGGGACCTCTAATCCTAGTTTACTGAGGAATCTCCAGACTGATTTCCACAGTGCTTGCACCAGTCTACACTCCCACCAATGATGGAGAAGAGTTCCTTTTTGCTCCTTTTTGCCCACAGCCCCATCAGCACTAGAAACAATCAAAATGCCCATCAACTGAGGAATGGATAAAAAAGCTGTGGTATTTCTACAAAATGGAGTATTACTCAGCTATAAAGAAAGACAAATCAAGGTTTTTTAGGTAAATGGATGTAACTAGAGACCATACTCATAAGTGAAATAAACCATACTCACATGTATAAACATCATATTCCTCCCTACTATAAGAATGTGAAAAAGTAAATAAAATCTTAAGGGTACAATAGGGTAAGAAACTGCTCAAATAGGAAGGAGAGACTGGGATGAATGAGGGGAGAGGAAAAAGAAAGAAGTAAGAGAAAAAAATATATATATACACATAAGATAGCTAAGATAATTGGTACTGCTAGTTCCTATTGGGTTATTGAAAGGAACAATTAATATGTAATTGTTTGATCAATCTTGCATGCCTGTATCTAGTTATCTGACCAACCACTTTGAAGATAACATTATGTAATATAACAACCATTGCTAATATCTTTTCACCTTGCTTTGAAACTCTGTATCATTTTTATATGTGTTTGTTTTCGTTATTTTGGTTTTTCTCTTTTCTTTTTAAAATGAAAAACAAAATTTATATGTATATACAAGAATAGCTGGGATAGGTGTACAGCTGATGTCTGTGGTTTGTTGAAAGGAACAGTTAATGCTTAAAATTTTCCTTTTTCTTGACCAATTGTGCATGTTTTTATCTGGTAATCAGAATGACTGATTTGAAGACAATAATATGCAATATAAAAACCACTGTTGAATCCCTACCATCTTGTATGGTGAAGCTCTGCATCATTTCCAATGTTTGTTTTTTAATTACTTGTTACTGTCTTTGATTGTTTGATCAGTCTTACATTCCTACATCTGGTGGACTGAGCAACTTAGTTGAAGATAACAGTATGTAGTGTAGCAACCATTGTTGATTCCTGTCATTTTGTTTTGAGGTCATGTATCATTTTTGTTGTTTGTGTGTTGTTTTGATTTTGTCTTCAGTGTTGCTGTTTTGTTTGTTTTATTATTTTTAAAATAAAAAATTATAGTTTCAAAAATAACCATTTCTTAAGTAGTCCAACTATTTTTCAAGAAGTACTACACTTAAAATATGTTTATTTGATTTTACATTAATTTCTATTTATTTTAGTTATAATTCTCTTTTACCCCATGTTTCTGAGGTAAAGTTAATGGCTCAAGACAATATAGATCTTTTCCTGGTACATTAATAGCTGACTTACTAAGAAGACAGACACTCCAAGATCAAATTCTTTTCTCTTTTCAGAAGTAAAATGAATGCATAAAAGATGTTTTTCATCCACTGAAACTCATAAAGAGCAAATAGTGATATGATCATACCTCATACCTACACCTTAAATTTTGATCTTAAAAATATTAAAGTGTTAAACCTAGTTAAGAATGAAAAAATTGCTATTTATTTATTTATTTTGAGGCAGGGTCTGACTACATAGAGCAGGCCAGCATTGAACTCATTTATGTACGCCAGGTTGGTCAAAAATTCCTTTGTTTAGATGCTATTCACAAGATGCCTATGATTTATTTACATAACCCAATGTATTAAGATGTGGTTTCCAAAATCAGAACCTCAGATGAAGAAGAGCATGCAAATAAAATTAAGAAGTTTTCTGAGGAAAAAACATGGTGGAAAGGCTGGAAAACAAGGTGGGAAAGGGAAACGTGAAATCGCACAAAGTCCCATGGAAGGTAGGAGGAAATTCTGGATCTGCCTTCCAGAAGATTCTAGTAAGGCTGGAGATCACATGAATTATTACCAGAGTGGGACTTTCAAGAGCCAAAGTGATCTAGGAAAGTTTCCTGTAGAAGAGGAAGCACAATAGGAAAGAGGACGAGATAGATGAAAGGGTGGTCAAATGTACTCCATGTAATTACTTTCTGATTTAGTATGCTACTAGAAGCCCTGATAATGACCTTTGAGTGCCATTGCAAACAAATATATAACTGCCTTAAGATATTCAGTGTATGCTAAAGACCACTGGTTCCCAAGTTTTCATGTTGAAACTTGCTTATCACATGCACCTATTTCCCTAATTTGTTTTTAAAACATTCTGTAATTTTTTGATTCTCTAATTTTTTGATTTTCTAAGTTTTTAGATAACCTACATTTCTTTTCTTGACCATTTTCTTAATTAACCTAAACAGCTAAAATTTGTGTTGCCTTCTCAGAAGCAAAGTTATTTTGTATTATGGTAGCAAATGTAGTGTATCAATCTTATCTTTATATAATTTTCAGGTAAGATCAGAGTACAGTGGCAGAGATACGTCCACAGATGTCTATGAATACACTCAAAATTTGTCAAACTGATGTTTATTACATTTTGCTATTAATAAAAGAATTAAACATGACGTGATTACAACAAGAGTTTAATCAGTTAATTCATTGACTGAAACCTACCATATCTGTGTAATTTTGCCAGGAGTTGTAGGTTATACAGAGAATTTTAAGTTTCTGTTGACAAATATTTAGTTGCCTTAATATTGAGAAACAATAAATATATATCTTCTCTGAAATTGTGATCCAAATTTTAAAATTAGATGCAGTGATCATTTATTGGTATTTTTCTTGATAAGGCTGGTTCAGAGCATCTAACTTAGATGTGGGGATGAATGAGAATCTAGCTTAGATGTCATCCTGATCTTTTCTCCTCTCACTTGGATGATGTACCTGAGGGAAAATTTATGTCTGTAGAGGGTGCGTGCTCTCTCTCTTTCTCACTCTCTTTCTCTCTCTCTCTCTCTCTCTCTCTCTCACACACACACACACACACACACACACACACACACACACTGTGCCTCACACAGAGCAGTTTCTGGTAGCTAGAGTGAAGGAATTTCTGAAACAGAGAACTATCCTATTGGGAGGGGGTGCAGATGCTGGACAGGTTCCAGCAGATTCATTTCCTTCTCCCAAGCCCAGGGGTCAGGTATGCTAATTATCCTCCTTGGAGGCAGTTAAGACAAAAAGTGGATGTTCCCCTTCTAAATGATACAACCCTTATCCTATGGCCCAACACAGGAACATGCAGAGTAAGAGTGCTCCTCCTTTCCCTGGTGCCCCCCTGAGCCGTCTTCTTCCTGAGAGCTGGGCTTTGCTGAAAGGAATGGCTCTTGGCACAGTCTCCGTGAAGAGCACTGCTGAGAACAAAAGGCTTGGACAAGGGACAGAGGCCCCGTTTCACAGAGCTCTGTGTCACACAGAGTATTTTGCATGGAACTGAGGGTAGATAGAGTTTTGTTTGGCACTGGTAGGTCTTTTTAGGGCCATTGGACATAAATTTAAAGCAATGATAATTTCATTACAGCAAAAAAGAAGGAAAACCATCTTCGATCCTAATCTCAAATTTAAATGTCACTAAAGATACCATGAAAAACACATTGGTGCCAGGATGAAACTGCATAACTCCATAGAAATGAATTAGAAGTAAATTGGTACTGTATCTGTTTGAAAACTTCAGGCATCAATGTTCTTTGGATGGATAATTTGGAGATAACATTTGAAAGGAAAGCTGTACTTTAGTCATTAACCATTGAAATACCTGCACAAGTACCACATAAGATCTGTGGTAAAATGAAGTGTCTTACACAAGCACTTGCTCACATACATATTTACTTCTGAAACAGATGCCAATCCACATATTCTTACACCTTGTGGTGGCTATTTATCCACCAGACACAAGTCATTACAGAGAAGACAGCTACAGTTTTCTGAGTAAGCATGTAAACTGATGAAAATGGAAAATATGCAATACTATGATTTTACATGCAAGTACTATGGATGACCGGTAATTTGTTTCATGTTCGTGTAATGCAAAGTCAGTCAACTTTGTTCATATGTATGTACTAACACAGACTGTAATCACTGCTTTTCTGCTAAAATAATCAATGCTTAGTTTTTCATCTTTACTTTCCTGCTCACATGTTCATAAAATCCTTATTTGCAATTTACTCTTTGGATTTAGTAATAGAGTGATGAATAGACTCACATGTTCAGCCAAAGGGCAGTTTTAAGTGAATCTCTATGCTTTAGCACCCTTTTTGTTTCCTTTAAGCCTATTATTGTAAGCTAACAGAATCTTTTAGTGTTTAAACAAAATAAAATCAATGCAGGCAAATACTGAATACTTTTTAGACACTAATATTAGAATATCATTCAAAAATATGTTAAGCAATTTAGAGAATTTATCAGTAAAATGGTTTCCTGAAAATATCTTTGGGACCCCCAGTTTTATGTGCTAGTGACAAATGCTCACTAATTAAATAGGCTCCTGTTTGAGCAATGCTCATCCCTGGACATCATTCACCAAAAGAACCCATTTATACTTTCAATTTTTGCTCTAAAAATCAAAAGGGAAAAAGAAGCAAACACATAATGATGAAGTTAGATATGTTTAACCTATGAATGGTTGTACTATGTACATGTGCAAGACAATAGAAGGCCATAGGCTTTTGTTTGTTTGTTTTTAAATGGTCTATAGAAAACAACCTATAAGGAATGAATTTTTAAACTATCATTGATTTCTAAAAATTAAATCCCTGCCATCATGCTAAAAGTTCACAATAATCAATCTGTTAAATTATCAGTAGCCAGCGCGTCACACAGAGATTTGCACAGCTGACCCTAAGCCTAGCCACTCCGCTGCTTTCCGAGAACGCGCAGATGAATTACACAACCCACCTGATAGCACTTTCTCTACCAATTCTGGCTATCATCTTCCTCTCTTTGTGCTCTTGCTTCCACTTTGATTGGAAACTTGCTTCTTTTCTCTCTCTTTTATGTTTTTTATGAAATTCTATTTTATTATATAACTAAATATTTCATATTTTAAAAACTCGAAGGATAGTCTACAGAATAAATAAGGAAAGTAGTTTGAAAATATTAAATACTTGATAAAAGTAACACCGTAAGACTTTAAAACATAGATATGTTCTACTTCTATTACATTATTAGAAGGATATGGATCAAAGGACCAAAGTAAATTATAATGTTGATACAAAAGGGTAACATTTCTTCTATTTGCTAAACAAAATATTCATTAATAAAACACTCTATCATTAAATATTGTGATATTTTGCAACATACGATGACAGTAATTCACCATAAGAATGAGGAAATTAATATTAAAGAAAATAAATAGAGGGTTGTTATTGGAAGTTGTTATTGGCTGAATTGTGTCCTCTTTACCTCAAGAAGTTCGTACACGGGGGCCGCAGTGTAGTCATGTGTCTGCAATGGCTCTTCCGTTAGCGTCAGACCATACACAGAACTGTGGTCCCATGGAGCTCTCCTTCCTGGTGTTGCTGTAACCATCTCAGCTTGTGTCAGCTTGCTCCCCACCAAGAAACTTGCCTTCATGAACCTCCAGTATGTAGCTCTGCTATAGAATGCTACTGCATTTGCAAATAGGGATTTTCAAAATGTAACTAAGTCAACATAGTGGCTGTACGGTGGGTCCTAATCCAATGTTATTGGTGCTTTATGAGGAAAGGAGTGTAGGGCAGTTAGATCACTGAGTGACCGCACAGCAGGAGGTGGACATCTGCAAGGAAAGGATTCAGGAGAAACCAAACCTGTGACACCTTGGCCTTAGATTCTCAGCCTGCAGAACTGTGAGAAAAGAACTTCCTGTTGCTTAAGCCGTTCGGCCTGTGGTGTTTTATGCAGGCAGCCCTAGAAAGGTGTACAGAGACAGCAATGACAGTCTGTTTGCCAAAGAAAGGGGAAATATGGAAAGGACATAAAATTTGTTTCAGTTTTTTTTCCTTTAGGCATTCAGTGCCTGGTGAGATAAACACTCTTCTTTAAAATAGCAACATGACTTTCAAATTTCCCTTTGAAAAGGTTATTCAACATTGTTCATTTCTACACATCATTTTTACTCACTTTAAAACATAGGCTTTTTATCAGGCCAGCATATGCATTTACTATTCAAAAAGAATTTAAAGAGTTTTAACCATTAGAGAGAAAAAGATTGCAGCATAGAAGGAGATAGAAAAAAAAATCTCTCCAACAGTGGTGAGAGAGGATGGAGGATAAGACCAAGTGTATCGGGGGGAGGTTGAGTCACAGAAGCCCCCTGTGTTTCCTCTGGCTGGTTCAAGTTCCCCAGTGAGTGCAGGGTTAGTCACAGGTCCTGGGGCACACGGGGTGGCCAAGCACTGTGGGGGGACTCTCGGGCTGTGTCTACTGATTCACGATGTTTCGCTTATATTTGTAATATGGAAAGTTCCTGCCAATTGACATCTTTCAGGATAGAGAAAAGTAGTGGCTTGCTGTGACCCTTCTATTTTCAAAGTTATTTCTTAAAAAATTTGACTTTGCTTCCTGTTTTCCTATGTCAAGTGTCTCAAAACAGAAAAAAGAAAGCAATAAGCTCTGCCTTCAGAATTTTCCTCAGAGTTCTCCTATAGGATGTTCTTGTTGATAGCACAGAAATGGAATTATGAATTTTTAAAAGTCATCTGATACTAAACAGAATACATTCTAAGAGTGATCTAAGACTATCCTATTTAAGTTATGTTGACTCTGATGTAATACTAATCTGTTTTAGTGATGATTTTCGTCATTAAGACAAAACACTGGACACCCACAGTGTAAGTGAGGAGAGGTTTACTTTGGCTCATGGTTATAGCCCGTGGTCGGCAGGCTCCATGGCAGAACAGCGTGGCAGAGGGTCGTACTTAGGAAAAGCTGCTAAGATCATGGTTGTCAGGAAGTGGAGATCAAAAAACTGGGGAGGCCACATGCTCAGTGACCCAGCTCTTCTGACCAGACCTTACCCCCACACAACACGTTTAGCTATAAACTTACCGGTGGGCTAACCCAGAGATGAGTAAGGTATCCCTGTGACCCAAATTCCTCACAAGAGCCCCAGGTATGATGCATGAGACTTTAGGGGGATATCTAGACATAAACAGTAATGCATTTTATTGTATAAAGTAAATACTTTAAGTCCTTACATAAATGTAGAATTAAATTTTATTCTATTTTTGTGACTTCAGTTATAATTGTCTTTCAAATATTATTAGGATTATGAAACTCGATATTTGTATTGTTTCCTGCTTAGTAACATTTATTATTTTGTCTCAAAGTAAAGGAATATTTAACAATGTATTTATAGCTTCAGTACAGTGTAGTAAATGTACATATTAATGGAGTCCAGCGTGATATTTCCAGTGTGATACACAGTGTGCATTAACCAAATCCAACCATGCTTTTTCTGCCCTATTCTGCTCCCTCCTCCTTCCCAAAGTCTAGTCCTCACTGTTGTACTTTCAGGTCCATGAGTTTTAGACTCCATAGATGAGGGAGAGCAGCAGGTCTTGTCTTACTGTGTACAGCTTGGGTCATCTCATTCAAATTATAATTCCTGTAACTTAGGCACTGACTCAGCCTTGGAAAAGTATTATTTAACGAAGCAGGGCAACAACACAGCACATATGATACAACAAACACAGAAGGGTGTGCTTGTTCCTTCTAATTGCAGATTTCTGAAATTGATGTCACCTAACTTTTCCCTCAGTGTTGAAATTGCTTCACCACCCACGCCTTCTGTCATTTTACCCAGGGGTGTGCCTGCAGTGTTGCTGGAATGGATTCCACATATCAGCAGAAGCATGGCACTCTCAATGACACGCATCTGAGTGCATCTGGCATCTGCTCGTATATTAGAGCATGTTCAGAATTGCCAGCTAGAGCACACTCCCGCCTCCAGGGCGGTGGGCATCAGTGTGCCAGTAGTATCCAGTCAGAGGTTAACTCTTTGCAGGTTCCAATTTCTTGCCTGAACAAAACTACATATAATGAATATTTTCTGATCTTCTCAAAGCTCTTGAATCAGTTAAGAATGTTTCCCATGGGGCGTGTTCTGTTTTCTCTTATCCACTATTCTTATAAAAGTGCCTAAGTTTTGCTTTTAGTTTTTTATTCCTTGCAACAAAATTCACAGAAGTATTTACCGTAAGTCTATGTAACAGGGTACCACCCTATCTTTATTAACTGTATCCCCTCAGCCTTATAAAATACAATCTTCCAAAAATTTTTCAGTCCTCTCAAGAGAAGTCTGAGTTTCAGAACATCCTACACCTCTTGCCATTGAGCTTCCTTCATGACAACAGTTGATGGCTTCCATACACTAGGGTTGACAAATTCCTCCTGAGTAAATTTCCAATGGCTTTATAAGACTTCTGTCTCTGAGCAAATAGACATTTGCTATTCCCCCCAATGCTCAGATGTCCCTAAGCAGAAGTAGTGGTGCAGTTGAAGTGAAGGTTAAATGTTCTCTGTACTTAATTGTCTGTCCAGAAAAAAGAATCACCTATTGTGAAGAGAATGTCTATGGTGTTGTTTTTTAATTATTATGTATGCTGCTTAAACAAGAAACATTGTTTTAAAAGAATCTTCCCCAAATTCATAGCTACTTGGAAAATGTCTGAAACCATAGACCTGGTCAAGTATTCCAGGCGGTGGGCATCCACAGGCTCTCTATCCCCTGGCATACAAGTTAGATAACCCTATGAGTATGGTTATATATCTCTTCCCTACTGCCCAAGTACTTTTAAAAGTATAGTAGATCTAAGTTTCACTGACAAAAGCTTAGTCTTTCACTGTCAAACGTTAATACCCTGTGAATTCACATAAGTAGAGACCTCTGTGCTTCAGACCATATTTAAACTTCATTGCTATGGCAACTCTGTAGCCACTAGAAACTGCCAACTGTAAGCCCTCCTGAAGACTACTTCCCTGGAGCCTTAGAATATTTTCTTTAGTTTTCAAAGTTTGACATTTAAAAAATCTCAGCACTCTTGGCACAGTAAAGCTTCTCAAATAAGATGTCTTGAGTAAACTATTTACACATATGAAAACTCCTATAAATGTGAAGAAAGGTATTATTTTAAATGACTCATTCTTTCAAAAATGATATAATTTTGCATGATTTATATTACATACCAGACACTATACCTATAATGGGCCAGTACCTGCTGTGAAATTTTGAAATTTTATGATAAAAATAAATTGCCATGATCATACCCACTGGGTCACTCAGCCAAAAGCAGCAAAAGAGTCCTAGCCTTGCCTTTGGTGTCACTGACATGGTCCCAGCTCTCATTTCATACCCGTGTCATCTTCGGCAAGTTCATGCGATCAGCTGCTCTTTGGGGAGGCCAGGCTTTCAGTGTGAACGCTATGGATGTGAGTGCTCCAGTCTACAAACCCTCCCTACTGCAGCTCTGTGGACGAAGGGTGGCAGGTGGATCATGCCCAGAAACTCTGAGTGACATTCAGCACATGACTGAAGGAGAGAAACTCAGAATTTTAAAAATTAGATATCTAATTAATATTTATGTTGCTATTTAATATTAGCTAATGTTTGCATTTCATCAGTAGGTCTAGAACTACTTATTGCAATGAGGAACATACTTGCTTCCATGTGGAACTATTTCTTCCACATTGAGACAAGACCTACTATCCCTTTTATGTAGAATAACTTAGCTCCTAACTTCTGTTCAGTTTACCAGATATCAGGCCTAGAATTGTTTTAGTATTCTAAGAGAATTCTGGGGGCTGGGGATTTAGCTCAGCGGCAAAGCACCTGCCTGGCAAGCGCAAGGTCATGAGTTTGGTTCCCGGTACCGGAGAAAAAACAAACCAACACAAACAAACAACAAACAACACACAACAAAAGCACTAAGAGAATTCTGTTTTAGACTCATATTCATTCCTGGGTAAACTAGAAATAGTAACTGATATTTTACTTTAAATACACAGCCCAGATAAAATATATGTTTTATCAACATCTATCCCAGATGCTTCAAATGTTTGATTATGTCCTAATTAAAACAGCCTACTACACACAACTGTCATACACACTTTAAAAACCAGAAATCAATAAAGGAGTTTTTATTTGTAAATGCTGCAATTAAAAAGTATGCACCCTGACAATCTCTCATTAGTTCTATATCTAAATCCTAGACCAAACAACCATAGACTGAGGCATGGATTCTTGAAGCCAATAATATCATCTTGTTCTAGCACTGCTTTTAAGATAATAGACCACAAAGGTGCCAGAATTCTCATTTAAAAATATAGATTATATCAAGCTCTGCTAAAATGTCCACTGAGTTCCTCTTAGCCTTAGAAAATAAAACCTAAAGTCTTACTGTGATCTGATTAGACATTAACAAAGTACATGATCTCACTGTGGCTTCATCTGTTACCAGCCTTCATTGTCAGGTTTTCTGCATTACTGGTTTCCTTTCTGCTTTAACGTGCTGAGCACGTCTTGTGCATGCTTGGATGTCTTCACCGGAAATGCTCTCATCTTGCTATTAAGGGCCTTATGCAATTTTTCTGGTTCACCATGGCAAGATCCATACCCTTTGTCTCTAACACTTTTATATTCTCTACAAAGCATTTTTCATTGCTGGCATTTATCTATTTCCTGTATTTGCCAATATTTGTTTTGTACAGGACAGTCTCTCTCTCTCTCTCTCTCTCTCTCTCTCTCTCTCTCTCTCTCTCTCTCTCTGTCTGTCTTTCTCTCCTTACTTTTGCTGAATATTTTTCTCTTTCTTTTTTTCAGGAACATAAGGCTACATTCTCCTGTATGGTAAAGCAATGTGATTCTGTTTTATATAACCTCTAACTTGTCTTGGAATTTCTACAATATTTTAATTAGCCCTTATAAAAAACCCTGTCCTTTCTTCATAACAGTGCTAATGTTTGACTTGCTTTCTTCTTTGATCTTCAAACTATTCTAAAATTGGTACTATTATAATCCTTATTTAGCCTAAGGTACTGAGGTCCAGAGAGGGGCAGAAACATTTCCAAGGTGACACACCTAGCTAGTGGTAAACCAAGTACACACTGCATTGCTTCAGCTTCTTTTTTTTACTACCTTCCCTTCTCTTCAATTTGGTTAATTATAGTAAGCCTCATACTCTTCTGGAGGGAAGGAATTTTATTTGTTAATTGAATCTATTATAAAGCAAGATCCTATTTTATAGGAAAAAACAAGCTAAAACAACCTTTAGGGAATAACAATATTGCTCAATTTTGCACTGAAGAACTACCACATTGTACATTTTTATTCCAGTTTTAAATTTATAGTGATTCTGAGAAAAGTTCAGATTTCCTCACAATCCTATTTGTTCTGGTATTATATTAGTGATAGTTAATTGTGGTGTCTGCTTGAATAAGAGATGCCTAGTGGGTTAATTAGTATGGTTCTGGGTATGACTGGATGATTGGCTTAATGAACAGGAAAGACCCACCCTCTTCAGTGCAGGTGGGTAGGACCAACCAATAGGCTTGTACCCTGGATGGAATAAAAAGGGGAAGAAAGGTGTTTTGCATTTTATTTCTTCAAAGGAGCTCCAGTCTTTGTTACTGTCTTTGGATGTCCATCTCCCAGCTTCCAATGTAGACTCATGAGCCTTCTGACAGGTACTCTTCAGTCTTTTGGCTCAGACTCTGGCATTCTGATGTTGACTCAGAGGGAAGACTAAGTCGAGCTCCAAGTCTTGGACTTTTGACTGTATAGTTCACTCTCAATATCCAGAAGGCCCCCTGCAGGAGGTCATTGTCAGTGTATCTTATAAATCTTCTACATATTGAATATATATAATCTGTTCATCTACTGAACTCTGACACAATATTTAATTCTTTAAAGGTAAAATTAAGGGGCTGGGGATTTAGCTCAGTGGCAAAGTGCCTGCCTGGCAAGCACAAGGTTGTGAGTTCGGTTCCCAGTACCAGAGAAAAACCAAAAAAAATAAAAAATAAAATAAAAAGTAAAATTATTATATCCATTTGAGATCAGAACATTTGGTACAATATTTCTAAGGACTATTTTAATGTTCTATTAATTAAATTGCATCTTCATATGGAAATAAAATAATCTTGCACACATATATTCTTTCTATTAGTATTTATTAGCAAATATAAAGCTGTTTAATAGTTCTTATTAGTAATATTTTAGAAGCAATATTTTAAAAAAGACATATATGTGGTATTTCATCAATTTCTATTTTTAATAATTTCACCAAGAAGGTCTAAATAGTTTCCCAATGAGTATATAAGCAGTAATAGTTGACTTTGAGCACTTGCTTTCCATAATTTAATTCTTTATAAATATAAATCTTCTCTTTGCTCCCCATTACTAGATCTCACATCCTTTTTTTAAAAGTAGAAGCACAACAGGCATAATTAATCATGCTGATCTTACAGTATGTAAATGCAGATAGGTCAAATTTCATAATAGTTGTTCAACTGTTGCTATCAACAAAAGTGAAAATTGTTTATTTATCCTATAAACAAGATAAATATGACCAAAATTACTCTCATACTCTGCATGCTAGTCTTACAGAAACTACCCTCATGCTCTTACTCCACTTATCCACTGATTTCTTTCTCCTGAAACCAAAGTTTGGAGCTGAGGAATAACCATTAATTACAGAAGATGTCATTATAATGATGCTAACAGTGGCAGTTGAAATATCACCTCTAACTCCACTTCTGCTGCCTTTATTTCTCTGCTCAAGGCCTGTAACCTTCAGAAACCTGTTTCCTCATCACTACAGGGAGGTGGTTGAATTAAATGATCTCTCAATACTTCTTCCTCCTCTTGGCATGTGATTCTTCCTAAACACCAGGTCTGAAAATTTTAAAAATCTTACTTTGCCCAAGAAAATTATTCTCATGGATCTAGAGCTGTGCACAGTACAATTACCTTCTGAGTTTTTTGCACTGCATGATCTAGTTTAACCTCACCAGGAAATACTTTCAAAAACAGGCCTTTGTAGTGATAAGAAAATCTTAGCGACATTTGTACATCTTTTTAATTGTACTATAATTTTTATTGACACTCAACTTATCAAGTTCATTATAATTACTAGTACAAATGATATTACATTTCTAATGTGTAATTCAATTTTCTTTGTTTCTTCCATGTCACTGATTGAGACTTTTTTACCAAGCTGTTGGTAAACTGCTAGCAATTCAAATAAATTAAAAATGCTTTTCCAACTCTTCAGTTATATATTTAACAGAGATGAAAATAGGTATGATTTAAGAAAGAGAATAGTTTATAAAATCCAAATAATATGCAAGCTAATGTTGCTCAGAAAGTAGAGATGGGAAAAGCCCTTGACAAAATGCAAAACCTCTTCATAATAACAAATTTTGAAAAAACAGTTATAGAAGGGTCTTGTTTCAACATGATAAAAGCTATTTATGAGAATTCTACTGCCAACATCATATTAAATGGGGAAACTAAAAGCTTTCCCTCAAAGATCAAGAATAAAGCAAGGATGTCACTATCACCACTCCTATTCAATACAGTAATCATGTGTTAGTGAGCTCAAATAGGAAACAGAGAGAAATAAAAGGGACACAGACAGGGAAAGATGAAGTCAAATGATCATTATTTGCACATGACATGATCTTTTACATAGAGGACCCTAACAGTTTCCCTGAAAAATTCTAAAAATTAATAACCAAGTTTGGCAGGATATGAAATCAACACACAAAAATCAATAGCATTTCTGTACACCAAGAATGAAATGACCAAGAGAGAGATTAGCAAAGCAATACCATTCACTATAGCATCAAGAAAAATTATTTAGGAGTTAACCTAACTAAAGAACTGGAAGAACACAATGAAAATGACAGTACTCAAAGCAGATGGAGGAGTACTTCAGAAAATGAAAAAATATCCCCTGCTCCTGGACAGGCAGATTAAATATTACCTAAGTGACCATACTTCCAAAACTGATACATGGATTTAATGCAATCCCAATCAAAATAACAGTAACATTACTTATAGAACAAGAGAAAATAAACCTAAAAGTCACATGAAACCAGAAAAGAGCTTGCAAAAGCAATCCTATGCAAAAGAAGCAAATTAGGAGGCATCACAATCCTTGAGTTCAAGTTATATTACAAAGCTACAGTGATGAAAACAGTATGGAAGTGAGTAAAGTTGCAAGACAAACCTAGCCACATTCAGCCATTTGATCTTTGAAAAAGAAGCCAAAAACATATACTGGAGGAAAGGTAGCCTCTTTAGCAAATAGTACTGGGGAAACTGGCTATTTACATGTAGAGGATTGAATGTAAATGCTTATCTCTCAACACGCGCTACACTGAAAACATTCTTTTTATACTATCGGAGTTAGTAATTGAATAATTACAGGTTCAAAGGAATTTTAAGTGTGATATGAAGCATACCTTCAGATTATTTACTGGTCACTATATGTTGTTACATATTATTAATAACTATTAAAAAACTAAAACATACAGAAGAAACCCATAATTTCATGCATATCTTTGTATAGAACAAAGGCCAAGTCACTACAGTGATTTTAAAAAAGCATGAAATAGGTACAAAAACAGATCAGTGGATCAGTGGAACAGAATTAAAACTGAAGATGCAGCCACAGGCAGATTAAGTCATCTGAACTTTGACAAAGGGCCAAAGCATGTGCTGGACGAAAGACAGCCACTCTAACAAGCAGTGCTGGGAAAATTGCTTCAACACATGCAAAGATGGAGCCTGGGCCCATATCTGTCACCATGCACCAAAATAAAATCAAACTGGATCAAGGATATATGTACTAAAACTGAAACAATCTGCTGGGAGATGAGCTAGATGCAATTCTTTAAGACATAGGCAATGGAAAGGTTCATATGCAAAGCCTCAACTGCATGAGAAATAATGTCAAAAATCAAAAAATGAGGTTATATCAAATTAAAAGCTCTTCACAGAAAAGGAAATAACCAACAGAGTGAATGTACAACCTACAGAATGGGGAAAAAATTTCCTGGTGTAGCTCTGGCTACACCTTAGGTAGAAAAATAATATTTATAATATATAAAGGATTTCAAAAAATTAAGCTCCCCAAAATAAAACTCAATCAAAAATTGCCAACTAGCACAAATGCACACTTCTCTGAAAGCCAGTACAACACATGAAAAAATGATTAACATTTTTGGTCATTAGAGAAATACATATTAAAACAACACTGACATTCCATCTTACTCAGAAAAAGTGATCATCATCAAGAAATCAAATAATAATTACTAGTGTGTTAAGACATCATATTACAGTGACACATGCATACTAATGTTCATAGCAGCACAGTTCATAATGTCTAAATCCTGGAAGTGGCCATCAACAAAGAAATGACTAAACAGAGTGGGGTATTTATGAACAATGGACTAAAGCAGGATGAACTTGAGTTATTTGGAGGAAATTGGATGTACCTTAAGACCGTGATGCTAAGTGAAATGAATGAGACAAACAAGTTTAAATGTCACATCATTTCTCTGATCTGACCGATCCAAAATATAAACAAAGTACAAGATAAAATATAGATGACAGGAGATGGGGAAATAGATTTTTTTTCAAATGGGAAGAGGATCAAGAGATGGGGAGCAGGGTGAAGGAGGGTAAGGGAATGAAGAAAGATTTAAAATCAACTCCCTATGGTGAGTGCAGTATGTACTAGTATGTATTAGTAAGTATTCACACAGTCAGGATACTTGGGTTTTAGTGAGATTTGTCCTCTGTTTTGCAGATGGCTGTTGTCCTATCCTATCCTCTGATGACTGATATAGGAGTGAGCTCCCGGGGTTCCATTTTCAAAGGCACTATTCCTGTTCTTGAGGCATTACCCTCATGACTTAATTACCTCTCGAAACTTCACTTCCTAGTGTCATCACATCGGGAGTTAGAATTCCACTGAGGGAATTTTAAGGGAATGTATAATTCCATACCCTGAAGTCATTTTCTTTCTGCGTTCCCACAAGGTGCACTATATTCAAATTTTTCCTTCTTATGAGGGGGTCAAGTCATACTTGAATGAGGCCCACCCTAATCACCTCATTTTAAAGTAATTATTGCTTTAGTGATTCTACCTCTAAATACAATCACACTCTAAAATACCGGAAGTTAGGAACTGTACGTACCAATTTTGAGGGAACACAACTCAGTACATAACACATATTAATAAATATATTTTTCCAAAATTATAGTTTTCTTCCACTTTTTTTTTTTTGTACTGGGAATCAAATTTGGGACCTTGTGCTTGCCAGGCAGGTGCTTGTGCCACTGAGCTATATCCCTGGCCCCAAAATTATAGTTTTGAAAACCACATTTGCAGTAAAATCTTTATAAAGATTCCCTTATGGTTGAGGAGTTCTCTAATATATATGACTAGATATACTATTATCATTATGCTTAGTCTCATCTTTTCATTATTAATTATGGCAGATTTCTCAAATGTGACCATATCAGTTGTTCTCCACTAGTAATGCATAAAATTTCCATTTTTTCATCAACATTTGGTATGATTAGGAATTTTATTCTTCAGTGAAGTAGGGAGAAATGACAAGTTCTTTTAAGTTTTACTTCTTTGCTTACTAGAGAATTAAGGAATGTTTTTAGCCATATACTTATTTTCTTTGGAATATCTGTATCAGAATTGTCTTTTGATATTTTATTTTTTCTGTGATTTGTTTTACTTTTATTGACATGGGAGACCTCATAAACTATTTTCTATAGTAAATTAGTTTAACTTGAAGGTATTTTCTTTCAGTTTGGGGAAGAATATTATATATTTTATTATATTCAATAAACTATTAAGTAAATTTATGTCATATTACTAAACTGAATTGCTTTAATTATATCTCCTTTATAAAAATTATTCACAGATAATTTAGGAATAACTTAAAGATGACATTATGTAGTACTTTTCAAAATGTTACCCTGGGACCTCTTCACATAACTTTGAAAAAAAGACAAGATTGAAGTTAAGAGAGAGCTAAATTTTAATTTATTCATTAAATATCACAATAAACATTTTCATATTTTATTTAACATACTCAAGACATACAACATGTTTTATCATATACATAATGAGATGATTACAATGCATAATGAAATATATTGACATACTCATCATCTCATCATTACTTTTCTTTACCAATACACCGAGTAACTAAATTCTCTTCACATTTCTATCATGCAAAACAATATTCTTAACTATAATTTTCATAGCGTACCTTAACTCTCCAGAATTACTCTCATGAAGTAATGTGTCTTTGCACTCTTCGATTTGTATCTCTCCTTTTCTTCCATTCCACACCCTGGGTCCTCTTTGTCCTCGTGTTTCTGCATACTATTATTTTGGATTCCACATACAAGTACAGTCATGCATAATTTTCTTTCTCTGTCTATCTTATATTGATTAGCATAATGTCCTTTATGTTAACCCATGTTGTCACAAATAGCAAGAACTCTTTTTGAAAGGCTGAATAATATTATCTTGTGTGTATGCATATTGCAACTTCTTTATCCATTCACCCATCAACACATAGGTTGTTTCCATATCTATGTTATTGTGAAAAATGCTGTAATTAGGATGAGTTAAGACATCTTTTATGATATTTGATTTCATTTCCTTTGGATGTATACCCAAAGGAGAGATTTCTGAGTCATGTGACAGCACTATTTTTAATATTTTAATAAACTCTCCTACGTTTTCCATGATGGCTATGATAGATAGCTTTCCCATGAATAGTGTACTTGGGTTATTTATCCCTCTGTAATTTTGTCAACACTTGTTATCTCTGATCTCAATGAGTATAATTACTTTAGCATGTGTGAGGTGATATCTCACTAGGAATTTCATTTTTTTTCTGTTAATTAATAATGCTTGGCCCCTATTCATATACCTGCTGGCCACACATATTCCTTTAAAGAAGTACTTATTAAGGTTATTTGCCCATTTATAAAATTGGGTTATGTTGTGCTATTGACATATATAAACTTCTTATACAACTTGAATATTAAATCCTTATCTACTATATAATTTGAAAATATTTTTTCTCCTTTGACTGCCTTTTTATGTCAGTGATTGTTTACTGTGCAGAAATGTTTCCCTTGATGTGGTTCTACTTGTTTTGCTTTTATTGCCTGTGGCTGTGCTTTTATAATGAACAATTTCATTTAGGAAACCAATGTCAAGGAAAAATTTCCATACGTTTTCTTCTAGACATTTTTTGGCCTTAGTTATCGCTTATGTTGACTTTACTTTTGTGTATATTTTTGCATATGGTTATCTAATTGTCTAAACATTTATTCAAGAGACTAAGCTTACCCCATTGTTTCTTCTTGGTCTTGTCAAAGATTAGCTGACCATGTATATTTTTATTTTCTTCTGGAATTTCTACTCTGTTTTAGTGGTTTTTTTCTTATTTATTTTATGCCAAGAGTATGTAATAAGATTCTCTTAAAAATCACTTCTGTAGGGAAACACTGCAACTTAATCAGAAGTTCTATTTCTTTCATGATAAAATAAGATTCTATTAAACTCAACCATACTGCAGAAAGCAACTATAAATAAAAACGTGGATCAAAGGTGAATTATAGAAGTGGTGAACAGGAAATAAAAATTAAAGGTGTGTTGGAGCAGAGTGAACACTTGGAAGAAGTTATGGTGCAGGTGAATTTCCTAGTTTTAGGACTTTTAGCCTTTGTACAGGATAAGATTAGCTCCATAATTAGTAATTAAATGTCTTAAGAGGCATTTGAAATCTCTGGCCTGGGGAACCAGATGGGACTCAGGACAACAGCTCCAAATTGAAGTCAAGGCAAGAATTTTGTAACAAAGAGAGGAAAATATTCCTATTGTAGAAAGAAATCTGTCTCAAGAATTTGGTTTAACTCTCAAACTTGCATGTAAAAAACAAAGCAATAAAAGAATTGAATTGAAATTTAAACTGTCATCATGAGATAGAGCTTGAAATTTGAGTCCACTAAATTAATTTTCTGATTAAAAAACATAAAAAGCCAGAAATAGTCACAAAAATAAAATAAAATATATAGGCCACACAACATAGCATTCACAATTTCTAAATTTATGAAGAAACAGTTATATGATACATTATCATGAAAAATAAATGAGAGGCCAATCTTAAGATTGCACATCAAAATGACCAACCAAATATTTTAAAGTAGTACTCAACAGTACTCAAAAACTATATTCAAAGCTATATTCAAAAACATAAAAGCAAATACGTCCAATATGAGTGAAGATGTAGGAAAACTCAAAATAAAAATGTGCAGTACCCCTTAGCCCCTCCCCCATAGCCCCAGGTCAGATACACAGCATATTAAATTCTTTTCTCTTATTTGGAATATTTCTGGCTATTATTTCAGTACATAGCTTTTTGTGTGCTAACTTCTGATTTCTTACTAATTCCATTTAAGATTACATTAACCTCCTTTGTATCAAGAGACAATAAAGTTAGCAATGACAAAAGGTTCAAGAGTGAAAAACAAAAGAAAGATAGGCAATTAGCAAAAGGAAAATAAAGCACTGACAGAATAAATCAATACCTATCAGTAATAACTTTAAGTGTAAATGGCCTCAATTCTCCAGTCAAAAGATACAACCTGGCTAAATGGATCAAGAACAATGGTTTGCTGCACACAGGAAGCACATTTAATCCAAAAGAAAGTTATTGAGTGAAAGTAAAGGCTGGATAACACTATTTCATGCAACATAAACCTGATTAAAGGAGATGTAGCTCTTCTCTATTAAGACAAAGTGGACTTCAAGTCAAAATTTATCAGAAGTGGCAAAGAAGGTCACTGCATATATGTTATTGGAACAATCCAACAAGAAGAAGTAACCATTATAACATATATATGTACCAAACAATAGTGCACACAAATTAAAAACTAATACTGGACACAAAAGGTAAAATAAACTAAAGAAGATTATAGTAAGGAAACTTGATCCCGACTATCACAAATAGACAGATGAACTAGACAAAAAAAATCAAAAGAAATACCAGAGTTCAACAAAACCTTGAAGAAAACAACTCCATAGGTATCTATTCAGTTTTTCACCCAACAACAGAATACACATTCTTCTCTACAGTGTGTGAAACTTTCTCCAAAATACACCAGATACTAGCCAACAAGTCAAGCTTAGGGAAATGTAAAATAATTTAAATTATGCCATACACACTATCAAATAACAGGAAAATAAAATTTGGATTCAATGACAGAAGAAAACATGGAAATTATGCAACTCCATGGAAACTAAACAATACACTCTTAAATAAATAATGGGTTACGGAACAAATCTAGGAGAAACTAACATAATTTATTGAACCTTATGCAATGCCAGTACAACATACCAAAACTTATGGGACACAGTAAAAGTAGTCCTAAGAGGGAAGTTTGTAGCTGTGAATGTGGACATTACAACAAAATGACCCCAAATAAGTAATCTAATGATGTGCCACAAGGTCCTAGAAAACCAAGAAAAATCCAAATCCAAAGCTTGAACAAGGAATAAAGTTTTGAAAATCAGAGCAGAAAACAATGAAATTGAGACAAAAAATATTAAACAACTAATCAAGTATTGGTTCTCTGAAAGAACCAGTCCAATAAAAACGTATAGAAATGACTGAAATCAATGCAATTAGAGAAGAAAAAGGTGAAATTACAATGGACACTGGCAAAGTCAAAAACATTATTAACAACTATCTCACAAACCAATTTGCCAAAAATCAAAGAATTCTGAAGAAATAGATTCCTAGACATATAGGAATTACTAAAACTGAACCAAGAAAATTTAAAAACCTTGAATAATCCAATGACAAACAATGAAATTGAAGTAGTAATAATAAAAAACCTATCAACTAAAAAAAGCCCAGATCTGGGTGGGTTCACTGCTTAATTCTACAAGAACTTCAGGGAAGTCCTAACACCAACATTCCTCAAACTTTCAATGAAATTGAAATGAAAGGAGCACTCTAAAGTCACTACTCAGAACTACCATTACCCTGATTCCAAAACCAGACAAGGATCCAACCAAAACTGAGAACTATGAACCAGTCTCATGATTGAATATACATGCAAAAATCCTCAAGATACCAGCAAAGAGAATGGGATGAATCATCAAAAAGACCAGATTTCATGAGCAAATAGGACCAAGTAGGCTTCATCACAGGTATGCTTCACCCCATGTTCAATATATGCAAATCAATAAATATAGTACATGACATAAATAGAAAAAAAAAAGACAAAAATCACATTATCAGCTTAATAGGCACAGAAAAAAATCCAACATCCTTTCATGATAAAAAAAAAAACTGAGGAAATAGGCACAAAAAGAATTTCTCAATCTAATAAAAGCCATTTTTGACAAATCTATTAGAAACATCATAATAGATGAGGAAAAACTGAATACTTTTTCCATAAGATTAGGACCAAGACCTGAATATCCATTATCACCACTCTTAGTCAGTGTAATACTTAAAATATTAGTGCAAGTAGGCAAGAAAAAGAACTAAAACTGATATGTATAGGAAAGAAAGAAATCAAATCATTATTATTTGTAGATAACATGGTCCTATGCATAGACGATCCAGGAAAAGTCCACCAAAAGACTCTTAGAATTAATAACACAATTCAGTAATGCAGGAGGGTACATAATCAGTAAAAAAGATAAATAGCATGCCTGTACACTAATAATGAATGCACTAAGAAAAAAGTGGAAAAATACAATTCACATTATGGCTAAGAAAAATTAAAACCTTGTAAATTAAACTAAATAATGAAGTAATAGCCTTTACAATGAAAACTACAGTGGCTGAAAAAGGATGTCAAAAAGGATGTCAGAAAATCGAATGTTTTGTTCCCAGATAAAACAAATATTATCTAAACAGTCATACTTGCAAAGTTGATATGAGGATTTAAAACAGTCCAAATCAAAAACCCAACAGCATTCTTCACACAACTGGAGAAGACAATCTGAAGATCCATATGCAAGTAAAAGAAACCCAGAATAGCAAACACAATCTTGTGTGACAAGTGCAAAGTAGGAGGTAAAACAATCTGACACCTGATGACATATTACAAAGCAGCTGACATAAAAACAGCATGGTAACAGCACAAAAACAGATATGAAGATCAATGGAACAGAATACAGGATACAGAAACACCCCAAAACATACTCAACCATTCGATCTTTGACAAAAAGTAGACTAGATGGAAGAGAGCTCCTTTAATAAATGCTGTTGGGAAAACATTTACTGACATGCAGAATATTGAATATAGATCCATATAACTCACCACCTACTAGGTTAAAGTCAAGATGAATCACAAAAACTAAACATTGAAACAGAAGCCCTTAACCTGCTGGATGACAAATTAGGTAGAATTCTTGAAGTCTTAGGTGTAGGCAAGATTTTCTGAACAAAATCCAGGTGCATAGGAAGTAGTTCTGAGAGGAACAAGTGGGATTGTAGCAAATTAAAAATTCTTCTGCACAGTAAAAGATGCAACAGAGTGGAGACACATGTGGCATGTGAAAAAACTTCTTCCAGCCATTACTCAGAGGATTCGTATCTAGAATTTATAAAGACCTCAAAAGTATTAGACTTCTCCACAAAATAAAGACCTTGATGATGGTATGGAGGGGAGAGGAAAAAGAAAGAAGGAAGAGGTAAAAAAGATAAGTATATGTATACACAGGATAGCTAGCATAATTGTACTACTAATATCTGTTGGTTCATTGAAAGGAATTTCAATGTTAATGTGTAATTGTGTAATTAATGCTAACTGTAATGTGTAATTGTTTGATCAATCTTGCATGCCTATATCTGGTTATACATGCAACCATTTTGAAGATGATATTATGTAATATAACAACAATTGTTAACATCCTATCACCATGTTTTGAAATTCTGTATCATTTTTATTGTTCTCTATGCTGTTTTATGTATGTGTTTTTGTTATTTTGAGTTTTTTCTTTTCTCTTTAAAATGAAAAATAAAATTTATATGTATATACAATGATAGCTGTATTGTTGATATCTGTGGTTTATTGAAAGGAACAGTCAATGCTTAAAATTTTTTTTCCTTGACCAATTTTGCACACTTGAATCTGGTAATCAGAATGACTAATCTACAAATAACAAAATGCAGTATAAGACCCCCTACCATCTTGTATGGTGAAGCTCTGCATCATTTCCATTTTCTTTATTATTACTTGCTACTGTCTTTGATTGTTTGGTCAGTCTTACATTTTTACATCTGGTGGACCGAGAAATTTCATGGAAGATAACAGTGTGTAATGTAGCAACCATTGTTAATTCCTATCATTTTGTTTTGAGGTCATGTATCATTTTTGTTGTTTTTGAATTGTTTTGATTTTGTCTTCATTGTTTCGTTAGTTTTTTAATTTTTAAAATAAAAAAGGTCTTGTTGAAAAATGGACAAGTGAAAGGAATAACCAGTTAATAGAAGAAGTACAAATGGCCAATGACTCCATGAAGAAATATTCAACATTGTGGCCATTTTAAAAAACCACCCGGATTCCATCTTATTCCAGAAAAAAAAAATGACCATCATCAAAAAATCAAATAATAGCAGATAGTGGCAAGCCTGTGGCATAAATGAAACCCTTTTAACTGTTGGTGGGCATGTAAACTTGTACAAACACTGAGGAAGTCAATATGAAGATTCTTCAAAACATGTAAACCTGAAATTCCACTTGACCCAAGTATTCACCTTCTAAATATCTTCCAAAAAGTGTGAAAGTCATCACATTACAGGGAGACATGCATGTTCATGTTTATATAGACACGATTCACACTAGCTTAAACTTAGAAAAAGCCTATATGTCCTTCAACAGATGAATAAATATAAAAATGTATTTATACACAATTAATTGCTACTGTGCCATAAAGATAAACATGAGTCATTTGTAGAAAAATGGATGCACTTTGAGACCATAGGAATAATTTAAATAAATCAAACACACAAACTAAATCACTGCACTACTTTTCTTATATGAAAATCCTAAATTGTAAATGGAAAGCAAAGCAAAGCAAATGGTAGATGACAGGAGGTCGGGAGAGAGATCTTATTCAACTAGCAATGGGATCAAGACATGGATAGAGTGATGCATGGGGAGAGAGGGAAAATGAAATGAATTGAGATATAATACGTACAGGTACCCACTTCACCTAGGAAATGCAGACATTGTGTACTACAAATATGAACAAAGTTAAATAAATAAAAATTTTAAAAAGAAATGGATCAAAAATGGATGGAGGGAGTCTTTAAATTATTTATTCTTTGAGCTTCTCATAAGAGAAACCATGTACTATTTAACTTTCTTGATCTTATGTGTTTCACTTATCATAAAGCCTCAAGAAGTGTCCCTTTTCTTACAAATGTCTCAAACTTAATCTTGCTTAGGCCTGAGTAGTACTCAAGTTGTTCTAGTCTTTTTACGCTATCCAGGTTTTGTGATTATTGCAGTGTTGTCTGTGTGGGTGTACACATTTTAAATATCAAAGGACAATATTATGCTAACAAAAACATCCACTGTTTTACCCATGTATTTACATTTCCCATGGAATTTTATTCCTACACGATTTTGTGTGATTTCTGAGGAGATTATTTTCGTTAATCTGAAAACATTTTTAATGTTTTCTTTAGTAGTTGTTGGCTGGTGATAAACTCATAATCCTTCGTTCTTAAGCTTCATTCATTTTCCCTCAGTGCACAATTCTTTACCACAGTTTTCTCGTAACACTTTAAAAATGTTATTCTGCTGGGTTCCGACTGCCATTTCTTTTCATGAGTAAATTGTCAATATTTTTATTGTTCCTTTGATTACAATGTGCATTTTTGGGGGGAGAGGCAGGTGATTTTAGTAAGTTCTCCTTGGTCACTATCAGTGTGACTCTGATGTGCTTACATATACAATTAATTCTAAAGATTGACAGAGCTTTTAAAATTTACAGAGTGAAATTTTAGAAAACACTCATAAAATTATCTTTAAGTACTGCCTTTCTAGATTCTTCTGTATTTCTGGCCTCTCATTACATACTTGGTTTATCTTCTCACTTTAACCTTATTCCAAATGTCAATTATGCCATTTTCTCTATTTTCATCCTTTTTTTTTAACCTGCCTCAGCAGAGAGAGTGCAGAAATTTCCCCCTCCACGTCATGCCCCCAGTGACCTGCTTGCTCCAATCATGTCTCACCTCTGAACAGAATTATGCTAGACATTTTAGATCTGAACCATAACAGGAAAAAATAGTGAAACTACAAATAAATCAATTTTCTCAGAACTTAAAGCCACTAAACAGTTATCTCACTCCTTGGTGATTGACCCCTAAATTTGAGCTTGTTCAGATCTTCCTGGCTACCATGGGATGAGCTGCCATCCCTTCCAGGCTCTTCCATATGCTATTTCCGCCCCGGAGCCAGATGAATTTGGACTGGACTCACTGGAAGAGCTAAGTCAAATAAAACTCTCCTTTAAATTGTGGGATTTTGAGTATTTTCCCAACGATGAGAAAGTTACTAGAATAATTCTCTTATAGCATTGTTTTTTGTGGTTATAACCGAAAGCCTGGAGTAGTTATGAGGGTTTGATTCCTATGGCCAGATTGAACACCTTTCTTTCCTCCCTGGCTCTGCAAAACATCCATAACACTGTGTATTAGTTACAGCTCCCTAGAGGAATAGAGCCAATAGAAAAATATAAGTACAGTTAAGTTACAAGATTATGTTTAGATCTGGAATGTCTCAAAAAAGTCTCACATGTTCAGAGCTTTTGAAAGGATCATGGTGATCCCGTAATCATCAGATCGATTCATCAAGAAATTCATTTCTAAATAAATGTACTTTTAGGAAGTGGAGCCTCCTAAAAGTAGGTGTGTCACTTTGGAGGGTCAGCTCCCTCTCCCCCTTGTGTGCATGAAGAAGCTTGCTGCGTTGGCTTTCCTGATGGATACTCAGCTGTCTTCACCATTGGAGGAGCGCGGGACCTCAATGTTGCTAAGGATGGCTGTGGTACTTTTCAGGGGCGCTTTGGTTCTTTGTGCATCGTTTCCTGGATCCAGTGTAGATCCCTGATAGCACAGATCCTTCATCCCGCTGGCACAGACTTCCTAGATTTCACTGCTGACCTTTGGCCCTTCCCAGTGTGAAACAGGCCTGCATGAAATATTGTTATGGGCTCCTGGCCTCCGGTTGGACTCTTGGGAGGCAAATTGCTTTTGATGCACCTTATGGATAGGCAGGGAGAAAAAGGCATTCACCAAATCAATAGGTTCCTCTAAAATATCTCCATCCCAATTTATAGCATCCAATTTTCTTTTAATCAGCATTTTTAAAATCTGAACTTTGATTGCAGATACATTTCAAGGCTGAGCATTAAACTTGTGTTGTAATTCAGCTAATCTTGTTTGTGGGAACTTCAGCCCTGTAGCTAAAGGAGAGAAGATTCTTCTTTAAGACACACTTAGAAATCTTTAGGCTTCTGATCTATGGATCTCTGGGGCTGGGAACTTAAATTTGGAGCTTGTTACTTCCCTGTTATACTTTGTTCAGAAACTGTAAGAGCAACCATCCCGTGCCATTCTTACTCTTTCCAAACTGTCTGCGAGAATTGTATGGTACAAAGCTACTCAGTTCCTTGAATCGCTAAAATTGGATGTACCTAATGGAGGCTAAGGAGACTAGAGACCTGGAGACTGATGTCCAAAGGCGCCAAGCACAAAGTGCTCATCCACTGAGGAAGACTGGAATTCTTTAAAGTGGGTTCGCTTCTTTCTTTCTTTCCCTTTGACTCCATCCAAGCAATCAGTGTACCTGTTGGTGTCACCCACAACCCGAGTTGGTGTTCCCTCTGCTTATTGGCACACATGCCAGTCACCCACAGACACACCAGAACTATGCTTTATTATTCTGCTGGCACTTTGTAATCCACTCAAATTGATGTATCAGGTTTAACAGTCACACTCTGCTTGGCTTTTTGCCTCTCCATAATTACTTGCCACTTGCTTCCTTCCCTTCTCAGTTCTTTGGGCTTCTGCTGTGGTGTATTTTTGGAAGAAAAAAGTACCAAATAAGAAGTTCACTTTGGGGCCAGGGATATAGCTCAGCGGTGCAAGTGCCTGCCTGCCAAGCACAAGGTCCTGAGTTTGATCCCTGGTACCAAAAAAAAAAAAAAGCTCACTTCTCTGTGGCTCCTGCCTCCGGGCTTTGCTTTATTTGTAAGACTTTTGATTTCTTTACATTGTGAGACTCCTAAAAGTTCCAGCCATTACTGTCAAGAAAAGGAAGAAGTGGCGGAGAATGCTACCCCAATTAATTTTCCTTCTCTTAGTGAACCTGATGCTTTAAGTCAAAGCTATCTTTATTGTTCATGTTTATAACTACCAGAAATGTTTTCTTGTTTTGGAGCTGTTTTATCCAGGTTTAATAAGTTTTCGTGGCTTTGCTTTGTTTGATATTGTGTGCTATGGTTTGGGTCTAGCTGTCCCCCCAAAACTTTGTGCAGTCATGGGGGAGTGGGCTTTTTCAGAGGCAGTTTAATTTAGGGTTTTCATTGATTCATGATATGATGCTAGGTTTAGGGGTGCTGGGATTAAGGGTGAGCAATTGCTGAATTAGTCCACTGATTGGATTGGCAACACCCTAATCCCAGCAGTCTGGATAAAATAAAAGGGGCAGGAAGAGGCTTGCTCCCCCTCTTGGGGGGCTTTCTCTTGCTGTCTTCCAGTAGCCTGAACTGTTATTACTCTGCCATGTGCCACCCTACCTTCGAGCTAGCCAACTACGGACTGAATCCTTCACAAAGTGTGAGCTAAATATATCTTTCTTCCTTTAACTTTTGATGTCAGGTATTTTGTCTCAGCAATGAGAAAAAAATAAATAAGACACAGTGTAACTACTCTGTCACTTTTAAAAATAGAAATCTTATAGCCTATATTTGTATCAAAAAGTCAGTATTCTGACATAGAATATGGAACGTTGATTTGAAAATAATTATATGCCGGCTCATATCTGTAATTCTAGCACTCTGGGCGACTGAGGAAGGAGGATCACAAGTTTCACTAGAGTCTGGGAAATTTAGCAGTTTTGTGAGACTTTGCCTCAAAATATAGATGAAATAAAATTTAAAAGGGCCAGGGAAATAATTCAGTGTAAAGGCTCATGGGACTAATGCAGTTTATGTGCCAACCAAAAATATAACTAAAAATGTTAACTCAGTGCTAGTATAATTAAGTGTTCAAGTCAGGGAAGATGATATACCTGCTAGTATTTTAGGAAATGATAAACTAAGTTCCGAAAGCTGTACATTAAAATAGCAAAAACAAATAAAATCATATAATAGAAGAAGTATCTTAGGTGCTTACAATATATGTGGTCTAGATTTTATGTGGAGATAGATCTTGGTAAATGATGGGATTAAGTATGGCTTTAAGTGTTTGAAGGTTTATATAGGGAAGCAGTAGAAATTCATTTGGACATCTAAACACTTCAGAAAGTAGATTTTTATTTCAATTGAAAAGTTAAATATGTAGCCCTTATGGCTATACATCAAAGCCCTGGCTTCTTCTAGAAAACATCAAGTAATTTATAATAATCAAATTTATATCAGGTAAGAACAAGCATTGATTATAAGCAATATCTTCTTTAGGAAACAAGTTACATTACAGTAGAAAAATAATATCAATAATAGTTATTTCTTATCATGAATGGATTTTATGCATGATGTTGTGCAAGTATCTTAAATTAAATACTGCTTCAGTCCTTAGAAGTGATGAAGTAAATAGCATTATTAGTCTCACTTGACAAATGAGAAATCTGAGGCATGAAGAGAAATAATTTATCTATAGATAAACAGCTACAAAGGGTATAATGGAGCTTAAATCCAGGCAAACTGTGTGTAGAAACAGTGCTCTTTCACATGACTGTATACTATCCACGTTGAGATTCTTCGATTTTGCAAGCTTTTAAAGATTCCTGGGCTGGGGATTTAGCTCAGTGGCAAAAGCACCTGCCTGGCAAGTGTAAGGTCGTGAGTTCGGTTCCCAGTACCGGAGAAAAACCAAAAAAAAAAAAAAAAAAAAAAAAAAAAAAAAAAAAAAAAAAAAATTCCTGAAATTGGCAGAATACAGGCAACCACAATCATTTTCACATTTTGTAGTCTGTTTGCCCTAAGGACAAGGTTGCAAATAACATAGTCATGCATTTTAGATTGAATAGTATGTGACTTCGAAGGGATATGCTTTGATAACATTTATTGTTTAAATAACACATAAATAAGGAAGTATATAATACCATGGTGATATATAAAATGTGCCCGTGTGTGTAAAGTAAATTTGTCATACACATAGCCATTTTATGTCTCAGTCTAGCCTTATATAAATACCACACCAGTGTGCTTGCTAGAACTTTGAAATGCCATTTAATGTCATTTTAATACTTACCTTCACTATACTGGCAGATTTATTTAAATAACTCTTGAAAGCTTACTTTTAGAATTTGCCAGGCTAAATATTCTGTGGTGTGTTTTGTTATCCAATTTATCATTTCATAGTCTGTCAGAATTCTCTCTTTTATTTGCAACTGAAAGTCTGCATTGGAAGCCAAAACCATATATATGCTTTCCTTCCTATAGTAAATTAAGGCAGATTTCATTCGCTTAATATTTGGGCCCATTTGAGCCAACAAGTTTACAAAAATGGACCATTTTCTAAAATCATATTCATAATAACCTTTTGAGTTCAAGCCCTCAGCTGTTAATAAATCAGTCATTAATTTCTGCTTATGAGTAGTTTAGATATCCAAAATAAAATCTATTTAGACTGAGAATAAGCTGTAGGTTTATTTTTTTTGAGTTTATCAAAATAACACTGAATATTTACATTCTACCACAATGCAATTATGACAGCTGACTTCCTTAATTAACTCTTAACTATCTTTCAACTTTTCCGAGAGCCTTTTGATACTAATGTTTAAGGGCTTGCTTTAAAGCCTATTTTTCTCTTTCATTTCTAAAAACATCAAAGAAGTCTGGCATCTCAGAAGACTGTCAAAATGTGTTGAAACATATTTAAAAGAATGCATATCATCATAGATTGGCATAGTTTGTGCACATTATTATCTTTCAGATTTTCAGCCATATGTGTGAAAAAGGAAAGGAATTCTGTTGGGGGGAAATACATAGGCAGAGGGGACCCTCCAGTGTCTTTGACTTTTCTCCAGATTAAATTAAGAGAAAAATTCATCAAATGTTAAGAACTTAGAAACTTAGAATTTAAAAACTTTACAGTGTTTGTCCAGAGTCCCAGGCCTCAGAGCAAATGCTCTTATGCTGCTGGGCTCCAGGAGAAGATTTCAGCCAAAGTCAACATGAGCAGAAACTCCCCCTGACTGAGGCTGTGGAGACAGCTGCAACCACTTAGCTGGAGCACCACCTCGGATTCCTATCCCAGAAAACACTGATGACAGGGGAGATGGGCTGGAGGGCTCTGTCAGGGTCTCGCTTCAGCTGTGGTCAGAAGAAATATTTTCTTTCCCTGAAAACTGTAAATAGATGGATTCAACCCTGGTCATAATAAACCACCAACCAAACACACACACACATACACACACACACACACACACACGTTCTTTTCCTTAAATTAGCCTAGGTCTCTTTTTTTGTATATTAATCTATATTTGGTTTAAAACATCTCCTTGGTGGACCAGAAAACAGCACCACAACCACCACCAAGAAAAAAAATTGATTCACTTTTCTTACATTAGTTATTAAACGAAATTGCATAGTATCCATAGTGATATTACAGTCCAACTTGGAAAATATTTTTTTCATCTTGATAGTCTTTAAAAGTAGTCATAATTCATTCCTTGAGGTTTTCTTTTCCTCTGTTATTCTGTATAGTAACTTTGATTGCATGTTCTTATGTAAAAAGATACTACTACATGAAAGAACAAATAGTTTTTCCCGTCTTTTCTCAGGTACTGCTGGCAATTAAAATTTTTATATATTTAAGTTCTATAATGTGATTATTTGAAAACGAAATGCATTGTGAATCATTGACCATAATCAAACTAATTAAGATTTCTATCACCTTGCATGGTTAGCTTGTTTTGGTATTGTAAGAACACTTAAGATCTACCTTCATAGCAAGTATCATGCATACAGTATAATACAATGCTGATAACTGTAGTAATGTTGTTGTACATTAGATCCCAGCATTATCTTGCATAGTTTAAAGATTTTTCCTCTTGGCCAACATCTCCTCTTGTGCCCTTTTTGCTCAACTTTAATAGCCACTATGGTACTCTCTGTTTCTATGAGTTTGGTATTTCACAATAGTATATTACTAATATGTGCAACATTAAAAAATATATTCACTTCATTACTCGATTTGTATAAAGTGATTTTTGATCTTGTCATGATAGCTATTACTCTTCAGTCTTGCAAAAAGAGCTATGGGTTGAACTATAAAGAGGAGAAGCACAAAGGTTACAGGTCTAGGGAAGAAATCTCAAAAATAGGAGAAATAAGAGGATAAAGGAAACTGACATACATTATTTCACTTCCAAATATTTTCTATGTCTGAAGATGACATACACCAAAATATGGAATGCTGGCAGTGAGATTTTGAACTGGACAAAACATATATTTTTTCAAAAAATTGTTTTGTGTACTTTTGTTTAAATATTTATTTGATTATTTATATTTCATAATTTTGTGACAAATTTAGTTCAGGTCTCAAACCTCAGTATAATATGACTTATTAAAATATATCAGCTAGGTGTCAGGGATATAGCTCAGTGACACAGTACTTGTCTGGCAAATGCGAGGTCTTGAGTTCGATTCCTGGTACCAAAAAAGATCAAATAAATAAATAAATAAAATATACCAGCTATATTAGAGGTATTATTTTTTGGTGACTTCTATTGAGGAGCACTCTACCTTAAAAATAATGAGTATGCTCCTAAAATTACTATACTCAAAAATGATAAGTGGATTCCAGTCATTTCTTCAATAAGTGTTTTCTATGTGCTAGGCATTATTCCAGGCTCATAATATACCTTTAAATCAGAAGAGTCCTTGCCTTCATGTGGGTATTATTTCAGGAAAAGGAAAGCCGGGCACATTGAAATTGAGAGGTTAGTACTTCATGTAAGGTGATTGGGAACAGACGTCATGAAAAGGTGACTTGTTAGCGAATATGTGAAATGATATTAAGAATCAAACTAGTATCTGTCAGAAAAATGTCCCAAAGAGAGAAAAAGTGAGTACGAAGTCCCCCTGGCATGTTTGAGAAGGTTCAAGGTAGTCTGGCTGGACAAAGTGAATGGAGGGAGTGTGGATTCTAGGAGGCACCGAGTAAATGTACAGAGTGGTGGCTGTCCAGCTCTAGCTTGGACAGGAAGCCACTGGAGATCTGTGAGCAGAAGCAGGATCACTAACCCTGGCTAAAGTTTCAATAAGGTCCCAGTGGCTTTTGTGTGGATCATAGAACAGGTTGGTACAGAGAGAAGAAAGAAAGGAAAGTTAGCAACTTGGAACAGGGTTGTAGCAGTAAAACATGTAAGAACTGCTTGTACTACTGTCCAATGTTGTAGCCTGAATACATTTTGAAAACAGAACTATAGATTTTGATGACAGCTTGGATGTTGCATAAGAGAGCAAAGATCCAGGGTTGAGTCCAAAATTTTTGACCTCAGTACCTGGAAAACTAGATGGAAGGCTTCAGGAAGAATCGGACTGCTTTGGAAGTTCAGGTGATCCCCTGAAGGTCTCCATGGCCAAGAAATTAAAGATGAGAGAACTGTGTGGAGGTTGATTTGAGGAGAAACACAAAGGTCACAGGTCTAGAGAACAGGAATGAGATAGAAATGTGTGTGATGTGACTTTGTATGGGGAATTCTTAAAAGTACTGAACCAAGGTACAGGAAGAAATTTCTAGAAAAAGAGAATTGTGCCTGAGGGTAGACAGTTACCAGGAGAACCATGTTAGGTTTCCCAAGCCAATGCTATCTTCATTCTGAAAGGCAGAAGTATTTACCCCAACCTGTAAGGCAACTGAAAGTTCCCGCAGAACGTGTCCAATTGCTTATCTCTCAATCCGCACTGAAATGTAGCTATTTAAGTGTGTGTAGGATCACCAAGTGCTGCTGATCAGTGCTCTGCTGTCACACAGCTGAAAATCCGGGCTAGGCCTCTCATCATTTGTATGAGCCCAAGCAAGATAGGTGACTTTCCTAAGCTTCAATTCTTTTGTCCTTAAAATAGTGGTCTGATAATTAAATGAGGTAATGACTGATTACATACAGCGCAGTGCTTGCCAGGGAGTCAGTATCAATACATGTTATCTGTTCTATCACCAACCCTCAAGATGTCCCTGAGCAGGAGTGAGATTCAAAGCTCAGGGCCTCCGGGGCCAGCACAGAGGAACGTGTACAAAAATCTCCCTTTGCCAGCATGAGAAAGAGCAGCTGCTTCCCAAATGGAAATCAGATGTTTGGAATTTTGCATTACTGCTTTTGTAAAGTCCTCTAGGTTGTCACTCTAAGAGGCTAAAACACCGCCGATGTAAATGTCAAGGTTTTTCCTTTCCTTGATGATTTGAGGAGAAAGTGCATAAAAAGAATTGCCTTACAAGTAGAAATGCAGTTGTAATTTTTTTATCAAAATGATTATTCTATAAATTTAATGGTTACAATGAAGTAGAAATATGAAGACTAGCAGAGAAAATAAAAATGGGCAAGAATTTTAATAATGCATAATTATACTGTTCATTTCAAAAACATTTAATATCCCACACTTTGCATTAGGTATTTTTATTTAAACATTGATTTTATAGATTTATAATTCATACATTAATTTATACACACTTACATAATCAATCACATGATGCTTTGAGTGGCTGTACACCAAAATATTGAGTGGTTATACTTCCGCTGTTATGGCTACTTTTCATTTAACTATAATTCTAATATTTTCTATGCTTATTACAGAAATTCTTCATAATTACCAAATGTAATATGAACTAACCAAATAAGACGTGCTTTTTGTCTTTTATTTTACTTGCATTTGTGCTGTTTGCAGTTCATAATGATTACATTCACTGTAGAGAATTGGGACGTGCGCAGAACACATTTCAGTTCTTTTGTTCTCTCCCCTCCACCCACCCCTTTTGTTTTCCAGCATCAGACTCATTGATCTATCTTACAAGACCCTATAAAGTTAGTTATCATATATGTAGATTAAAAACTGGATTAACAGGCCAAAGTACATGCAAGACATGTAAGACAATATACCAAATTGAAGTACACATTTAGACACATTGCCTGCACTGTATTATAATGCCTTTTTCTTTCTCTTTTTCCTATTAGATGTCTTCTATTCTGTAATACATATTGGTTTTTTCATATAAGAGAAAACATGTGATATTTAGGGTTGTGTGTCTGAGTTACTTCACTTAACATTTTGGTCTCAGGTACATCGTTTTCCTACAAATGACTCAAGCTTATCCTCATTCTTTACGGCAGAGTCGTGCTCTGTTGTGTATAAGTACCACTTTTTTTTATTCATTTATCTGCTAATGAACATGGGGAAGAGAGGAAAGAGAGAAGTGGATCCCTGGGGCCCAGGAAGCTATACTTTTAGCTGCACGCAGTGGAATACACCTATACTCCTATAATCTTCTGAGACAGAAAGATCACAAGTTTGAGACCAGCCTGGGCAATTTAATGAGCCCTCATATCAGAACAAAATAATTGAAAAGAACTCAGCACTTGGCCCTAGGTTTGATTCCAAAAAAACCAAAAATATATATTTTTCTAGTGATTTATTCATAAATGTCAAAATAGAGATCTCACTGAAATAAATTTCATCTCACATATGAAATTGTATTTCCCAGGGTTAGACAATTTGTGTTTTTTCCTCTGAGACAGAGAAAGAAAACCTACAAAATGTTTGATACAAAAATGTTAGTAAATACTATTAATTAAGTATAGCCTTTTGTCATTAATTTGCTTACATTAAACAGGAATCAAAGTGGCCCTAATATAAGCAAAGGAAGTTAGAATATTAAGAGAATGTATTCAAATAATGAATTTAACTAACTAAATTAAGTATTAAGAAAATGTATTCAACTAATGTATTAGCTAACATTGCCTCTTTGATATGATTTATATAATTTTGTCACTTCATCTCAAATCTTAAAATTTCTAAAAATAACTAATTTAATAAAAATAAGCAAATTTTCTGATCAAGCCAAAATTTCAATGGGTATTCTAATATTTCTGAATAATCTGAGTAACTTCCACTTATCTCCACTAAGTTTGTTCTCAGATCCATCTACAGATGATCAAATACTGTGGGTAGTGTCTTTCATACCACTTGGTAATGTCCACATAGAGGCAGTTAATGGAAAATAAAGTTATTATGGATCATGGGTCCCTTCTACATCTCTTGAAGTGTCTGTAAAGATCTTTTTAGGCCAGAAATAAACCTGAAAAAGTTTAAACATATGTGTTTTCACTTTCAGATGATGGTGATTACATGAAAGTCTCTGTTATCTACTCCTTTTGATAAATAAAATGATTCAGCCTTTAGCAACTGGCATAAAAATGTCTATGTTAGCACACAAAATATCTTCTTAACGTTGGGCTTTCCTCAGGTTAATTTAGTGGATTACTTTTGGCTACTAAGAGAACTTCTCATTTAGTAACTCATGAATTTCATAGAAATTTGCTGTCTAATGTCCTGAGGAAATGTTCTACAACTTTGAAAACTTTAGGAAGACAATACTATTGACATTTTCCACATATGTTCCCAATGGTTTTGAGGATGCGAATGCATATTTAATGAGAACAAAAAGTAGGGACTGTTACGTCCGAACAAAGTTTATTCTCATAAGCTGCAGCAGGAGTCCTGGAAACTAATTAAGGCCAACTCTTCAAGCCAAGTGGAGCTGGCCTTCATCATTCACCTGATTCAGCACAGCTGTTTCCAAAGGGAAATGAGAGGCGTATAATTTGTTCTTACAGGATTTGGATTGTGTCTTATTTGTCTGTGGTAGATCTTTGGGTTTAGAAGTTACATAATTACATGTTTACCTATTAATTGGCCACATAATTTATCTATTGTTGATCATGCAAGCAATTTTTAGGGATTATTTCAATAAATTTTTAAAGACCTCTTAGTGATACAAAAAAAATTCCCAGTATCTTAAATTGGATCATGCAGGAAACCAAATAAATCATATTATTTTGCATTTCTGGCTTTGGAAACAAGCCACACTTTGAGAATACTCAGGAAGAATTAGCAAAGCTGACTTTTCCATGAACAACACAGCCCAGAGTTCTTTCCTGAGACTATTAAAGTTTATTTTGCTGGGAGAGGGGAAGGACAGTAAAGATTGCAGTTCAGGAGGTGACCTGGCTGAGAGACTGAGAAATCTCCTGAAAGAAAAGTGAACACTTTTCCTGTTTGTACCAATGAATAGATTGTGGGACAAAGCAGGCTTTTGGAAGGCTGTATCCTATATGATGCTTCGGTTCCAGGATGATAGAAAATTTAAATAATAGCAGTAAGATTCCTGCTATTATTAAAACTACTCCCTTTCCACAGCTGTAGTTGGTTCGGCTGTCTTAGAGTAAATATTTCCAAGCAGTAGGTCTGAGGAGAGTTAAAATGCAGAGCTAGTGTATTTGATGCCTTTAGAGATCAGTAAAGGACACAAAAATAGGTTTGAAAGGGATTCTATTTTCCAATAAATATATTGTCTTCACCATCCCACTATCATCCATGCAGCTCCAAAGGCAGGACTTTCTTTTTTAACATTAGTACCTTAAAAATAATAAGTAATAATGCAATAAAATTTTAAGAATTTTCATTTTCTTTCTTTTTTTTTTTCTTCATGGTACTGGGAATCAGACTAACGACCTCAGACTTGCCAGGCAAGCGCTTATGCTGCTAAGCTATATTCCTGGCCACAAGAATTTTCAAAGCTGTAGAAAATTAAAATTACTTCAATAGATATTTTCTGTGAATATTTCATATATTACAGTGAAGCTAATACCACTCAAAACTTTCTTAAAGATTTCAAAATTACATTCTGTATCTACTATAACCACTCAGAGGACACAGCCTTCCCTTGCCTTCCCTTCCCTGTCCTTCCCTTCCGTGCCTTTCCTCCTCCCCGCTTTTCTTTCTCTCTTCTCCCCCTGCTCTGCTATCTCTCCCCTCCCCCACTCCCTGAATCTTCCCTTCTCTCGTCTCTCAATCTCTCTCTGCCGCTCTTCCTCTCTTCCTTTCCTCCTCCTCTTCCTCCCCCACTCCCTGCTTCTGAAATGTTCTTTTCTTAAAGTGAATATTGGCTCCTTGCAAAATTTAATCCCCTTTTCCTTCAATGCATGTCTATATATCACCTAGGAGAATTAAAAAGAAATGAACCCTCATGCTTTCCATTTGCAACTGGCATCATTCTTGGTTTTTGTGATAGAAAATGCATTTCCAAAGAGATTAGAAGGGGTAAAAATAAAATTCTGTAGAAAATAACTAGGTAGATCCTCGTTGGATGGCCAGTGAGGCCAAGTGAATGCTGCTTTCAGCAACAGCGAAACACAGTTGGCTAAGAACATACTCTGCGGGGATTTAGTCCTACCAAACTGTAAAGTCCAGTAAAAGTTTACTAAGCTTACTAAGCTGTAAAGTCCAGAAAATGTTCCTTAAATTTTCAGTGGTTTGTTTTTTTCATTTATAAAGTGGGCCTTGTTATGGCTGTGTGTAGATGTCATACATGGGCCTTTTCAAAGGTGGTTGGATCTAGTGTGTGATGCTGAGATGAAGGATGTGATGCTGGGTTGAACTCATGGTGTGATGCTAGGATGAAGGGTGCCCCACCCTGAGTGTGAGTGTGACCTGCCCAAGGGATTGAATATAAGGGAAACAAGGCAGACTGCTGTTGTTGCTGCTTTCTCACTGCTTTGCTGCCTTCTCCTTACTATGAACAGTTTCTCCTCCTTGATGCTCCTCTGCCATGTCACCCTGCTTGGAGCCAGCCAGCTATGGATTCTAACTATGAGCTACATCACTTCCTTCAACTTTGGGTGTTGGGTACTTTGTGTCAGCAATGAGAAAAAAAGGTGACTAAGACAAACATAGTAATGACTGATCCTCAGAAGTCATTGTAAAGACCTCTTGAGAAAAAAAGTGTTAAGTATTCATACGTTTTCTATACATATTACCTATCAAATGATTGTGATATTTATGAATATTTAATATGATTTCTCAATGCAAGGAACAAGAGATGTGAGAAGAAATAGAAGCAGAATACTCTGGCAAACTCTACCTGATGACTTCAAGTAGAGCAAATTGCACTTATAAAGGCTTAGTCTCATCGCTACGTTTGTTTTATACTTATTTTGGTTCTCCACTGGCACCTTTCTAAAGGAGAACAAATACTTTGTAAAAACTGAAAAATTGTAAATTATTGAATATTTATATTGAGTAACATCAATGAAATCTGCATTTATATATCTTTCATTTAAGTATCTAGGAGTATTTTATCATTGATCTTTTCCTTGGAAAATCGGAGTTCTGTAAAATAATTGGTTTCTGACTTCCAGTTTTTTTTCTATTTGTGACATTGAAAAGATTTGATGAACTCTGAAACCTACAAATTAGAAAATATTTCAAATGATATCTGAAAGTAGCACTGAAATTCACACATATAACAACAATGGCTAACACTGTCTGAGTTCCTACTAGATACTAGATATGCTTCTTTGCATTTTATGTAATAT
This sequence comes from Chinchilla lanigera, assembly GCF_000276665.1. Lineage (NCBI taxonomy): Eukaryota > Metazoa > Chordata > Mammalia > Rodentia > Chinchillidae > Chinchilla > Chinchilla lanigera. Next base: position 3,758,296 of record NW_004955526.1, on the reverse strand, counting down.
TTTATTTAGTCTTAGCAATAAGTGGCTAGGAAGATATGGTAACATTGATACAGTGAAAAAGAAGAATTGAACAATGTTATGCAGATGTAAGTTGCAGAGCTGAGATGTGAAACAAAATACAATTCCCCAAAGCAGGCATTTCCTAATTTTTTCAAAATCTGTAGTGGTCTAAGTGTCTTAGTATGAATGTGATTTCCCTGACTGCTATGACTGAGTTGATTGAGCGACAGCAATAGCTGCTAGTCTTTACGGCTGACAGGTGTCCTTCTCTTCATTCATCACATCTTTACCCTTCCCTGCATTTATCCAAATAATGACATCAGAAGCAGCTGTCATTATTATAAAGACATTGATGCTTGAGGCAGAAGAACTGGCTCATGAAATAAGAATTCTTCTTTCATATTCACATTACAGTCAGTATAATCCAGAGGGATTTTCCCTTTATGTGTGCTCATTCTTGTACCAACCCAGGTTTAATTCCTAAATTAAAGGGAGACCTCCAAACATCAGCTTTGGAATAGCCACGTCTAATTGTCCAGAAGTTTTTATTTATTCATTTTTTATTCAAACATCAAGACTGATGCCCTTAAATAGAACATCATCCCCTTTGTTGGCTGGTTGTCCTGAAGGTAATTAATGGAAACATGACTAAATATACTGGTTGACTACAAAAGCAAATTGGGGGAAAAGTGGTCACTGGGCAGGGATACCAGGGGACTCTCCAGGGAAACCTGCTTTATGACTGTGTTAAAGGACAGTAATGCTCTTGTTCAAACACTCACACATGGTTTAGAAAAACCTCTATGGTGGTTTTATTATGTTGTAAATGAACTTTTATAAAGTACCTGCATAGGTAGTCTCTTTAAACTTTGTAAATTGCTTTTATCATGTGGTTTGGTGTCTGAATTAATTCTCTTTGAGAAGCAGATAAACAAAAAACAGTACACATGGATACTGAGATATTTTCTGACATTTAAGGCCATTGTGACAAAGGATGGAAGTTTATTGAAGATTGTTGCTAGGAAAAAAAAAAAAAGATTGTTGCTAGGTTCTAAGGGTAGATAGATAAATAAAAATATGGTGAATGTTTACGTTTTTAAAATAGCCTATGGTTAAAGATACATTGCCAAGAAAATGGAATAAGTGTGTTAAAAGCGAAAGGCAGTATTTTCAGGTGGATTAGTGGCAATGTATCTTTTGCTTGCTATAATAATTTTTCTGTTCTAAATGCATGCAAATGGGAGTCTGTTCCATTTCTTTTCTAAAAAAATTAACTTTATTAGTACACTTTAGATCTACATAATAATCACATTCTTCATAGAGAATAAATATTATTCTGTATGCTCGTCTACCTTATTCACTGGATCAGACACCATACAACTTCTAGCCCCACCCAAAATGTAAATGACCACAAAAGGTAGTTTGAATCAGTTCATGACATGAAGATAGCCACAAATAAAGATTCAAAAGAGGAGTTTCAGGGGGCTGAGGAATTTAGCTCAGCAGCACAGCGCCTGCCTGGCAAGAGCAAAGTCATGAGTTCAATTTCCGGTACCGGAAAAACAACGAAAAAATTAAATAAATAAATAAAAGAATTTCAGACCTGCTTCAGAAAGTGGAAATAAAGATGGGATAAGTGTGTTTGAAGTAACTGGAGGTGTTTATAGGAGGGATTAAAAACAATGTATCATTTCTCTGTAATAAATATTTTCAAATTGAAGTAGTCACCATTTTTAGCTTGTCTTTTATATAGGGAGTAAGCGTTATGATGCTACTAGTGCTTTTAGCTAAAGCAATTTGCAAAACATAAAATAGCTATAAAAATCATATGAATACATTTAATCTTAACTCAGACACTGGATTTTGATGGGGAAGACTGCCATATTTGTTTTTTAAAGCACTGTATTGACAAATTAGTGAAATAAATATGAAGCATTTTGCTGATAGTGAAAACAAAGAAGCACATTTTATAATGGAAACACATTGTTCCACATAATTTATTTTTATGACCTTTTACAAATTTCAGTGTAGAAAATTTAATTTAGGATGTTACATTGGGTGATGCAATGTTTATACTTTAGCTCTTTCACCATAAAATTGAGGTAATAATTGTGAAGATTAGAGGAGAAAATATAAGTTAAATGTTTAGCAGTGTCTAAACAACTTTTATTTTTATACAATGAATATTACATTATATAATATATACAATGAATATTAGTTATTGTTTTGCTTTTTTAATTAATGAAGTTTATTGGTACATTTTAGATACATATAATGATCATATTTGTCATAGGGAATTTCTACCTGAACATGATATATCTTGATTCTTCTTTTTCTCCACTTTCCTCCCCTCATTTGAATCTCTCTTCTCCTTATTTACAAAGTTTTGTTTCCACTTTTTCTTCTTTTCTTATTTTTTCCCTTACTTCCTTTCCCTCTCACCTCTCCCTAGTTCCCCTTCCCATTTGAACATTTTCTTCTATTTCATGATATTTGTTAAACATTTTGGTCCTTATTTACACTTTAAATTTCTCACATCAGAAAAACAATGCAATATGTACACATATGTTCGATTTATTTCACTTAATAATATGTTCTCAGGTTCATCCACTTACCTAGAAATATTTTTTTATCCTTCCTTATGGATAAGTAGTGCTCTGTTGTACAAAAAAACCCCACATCCTCTTTATCCATTCACTGCTTGATAGGCAATTGGGCCATTTCCAAAAGTTAGTTATTACAAACTGTGCTGCTATAAATATGGGTGATCATAGGTCACTGTGGTATGATGCTTTTAATTCTTTGGGGAAGATATCAAGAAGGGGAATAATCTGGGTCAAATGGACCTTTGAGTCTTCTTTTTTTGAGGAACTGTGCACCGATTTCCATAGTGATTGCACCACTCTACACTCCCACCAACAGTGGAGAAGGGTTCCTTTTCCCCCAGCTGAGCCAGTATTTGTTATTGGTTGATTTCTTGATAGTAGCCATTCTTTATGGAGTGAGATGGAGTCTCAGCACTGCTTTAATTTGCATCTCTCAGATGACCAGTGATGTTGAACACTTTTTCATATATCTATTTGGTATTTCACTTCTTCATCTGAGAAATGTGTATTAATTTCAGATGCTTATTTTTGGATTTATTCTTTAAACTTGGGGATATGATTTATTTGAGTTCTTTATGTATTCTGCATATTAGTTTTTTCGGAGGAACAGCTGGAAAAAATTTTCCTCACTCTGTGGGTTGTCTCTTCACTCTGTTGGTAATTTATTTTGCTGTGCAAAAACTTTTTAATAAGATGAGGTTCCAGTTGTTGATTCTTTGTAATGTGTCCTGTGCAATTGGGATTTTGTTCATAAAGTCTTTCCGTACACCTATATCTTCAGAAGCTCTACCTATTCTCTCTCTAGTAGCTTTAGTTTTGTTAGTATTAAGATCTTTTATCTATTTTGATTTTAGTTTAGTGCGTGGTAATAGACATGGGTTGAGTTTTGGTCTTCAGCATGTAGAAAGCCAGTATTTCCAGCAGCATTTATTCTGGATACTATCTTTCTTCCAGTGAATATGTTCCATCCTTTGTTGAAGAAAGGTGACTGAGTATGAGTCAAGTTGTGTCTCCATCTTCTAATCTGTTCTATTGATCCTAGGGTCAGTTTTTTGCCAGTATCATGTTGTTTTTTATCACAGTAGCTTCATAGTACAAAGTCAGGGATTGTGGGTGTTCCCTGACTTGCCTGTGTTACCCAAAATTGTTTTTGCTCTTCTAGGTTTCTCTATCCAAATGAGTTTTAGGAATTTTTTTTCAATGTTTTGACACATACTGTTAGTATTTTGATTGGGGTTACATTAAATCTGTAAAACAACTTTGAGGGTATGTCTACTTTCATTGTTATGTCTTCCTCTCAAAATCAAGGCATATTTTTTACTTTCTGGTATCCTGTTTGATCTCCTTTTTAGAGCACTGTAATTTGTTTTTTTTTTTTTTTCTGGTACAGAATGTGTATTCTGCTGTGGGGTAGAACACTGTGTAGACATCTACTAAGTCCATTTGTTCATAGATTTAGTTTAGTTCTAATATTTCTTTGTTGATTTTTTTTGTCTAATTGATCTATTTGTCACAGTGGGTTACTGAATTCCCTCATTATAATTATGTTCATTCTCATTTGATTTTTCATGTCTGTTAATATTTGAGTCCATCAGTA
>NW_004955526.1:3667065-3753708 GCF_000276665.1 Chinchilla lanigera | reverse complement strand
CATGTAATGAAATTATATTTCATTACATGAAATTCATTGGAGTGAGTACAAGAACTTACATTTAAGTATAATGGTTACATGATTATTAGTATGATCAATTTGACACATAAGTTAGAATGAGCTGGATAAAAGCACCAAAATAGCCTAAAGGAGAAAAATTATCTCAGCTAACAATAGGTCTCAGAGTAGGATGGCTGCCTTTGTGGCTAATTCTGTGGCTGTATACCATCAAGAAGCAACATTGCTGCATGCATAAATAAAATGAATTACTACTCAGCAGTAAAAAAGAACAACCTACTGATTATGTAATTACATATGAGCCACAAATTCATTATGCTAAGTGAAAAAGCCAGACTCAAAGGCTACGAATTGTATTATTCTACTTAAATGGCATGGAAAAATTTGCAATCAGTGTTTATCAATGGTCAAAGTACACAAAGATGACTGTGTAGAAGAAGGCATGAGAGATGTTTTGGGGATGCTACAACTATTCTATGTCATGTTGCTACATGTCTATATACATTTGCCAAAATTCATACATTTTTGTACCTGTATTTCACTATATTTAAATTTTACTTTCATAAATTTTAAAGTGAACAAAAAGGGTGATTTGGCATCATTTGCATGCCTTCATGTCCTCTACAAAATTCACCTCATGGTTACAAGATGGCTGCCATATTCCCAGGCATCACCATCAGACCAGATAATGTGCTGCAGATAAGAAGCTGTTTCTTTACATGCTTTCTTTCTACATGTGAGAAAAAATTTTCACAGCCTTTCTCACTTCCCTGCCAGACCTCACAGACTAGACCTGGCTCACACATGCACAAGTTAATCCATTCTGGCAAGGAAAACTAATTAACACAATTCAACCATGAGATTGAGATATAGACACTTTTGCTCAGACTAGATACCTAAACACATTAAGAATTCAGCTTATAGAAATAAAGCATAGAGGTGGTTAATATCACTGCTAGAGATGAACAGCTAGCAATGTCTATTTAGCCAGCTAGAAACCTTGTAATTTTATTCAACTTTGGATGAAGTTAATAAGACTCATGTAAGAACTACCTCTAAAACAAACCAAATAAATTAAAGCAAATCTGAGCTAACACTTTGCTTTATTTGCTTATTTTGCTTCTATATACTGGTGCTTGCACCCCTGACAAATGCATCTTTTTACAATGAGGAATGGAATCACCCTCCATGTAATCCTCTTGAAGAAAGTGTCTTAATGAGAGATAGATTTGAAAAATTATATGAGCAATTAATGTGAGAAATAGTACTAACGTGGAAGGCACTTTAAATGGTATCTTTATGTTGCCAAAGAATAGAGAAAGAACCGTAAGCAGAAGGTACAGTATAATTTAAGAGGGAAATTTCAAATATGTTAGGAGTTATCCCAGTTTCCAGGATTGGTGAAGTTTTCATCACTATGAGTATTAAAGCCTGACCTGCAAGTTGCCTGTAGGGAGGGAGCAGAAGAGGACACTAGTGAATCCAAGCGGCAGTAGGACTGGGTACTTCAAGACTCTTTGCCATAACTAGTTGACGGTAATTATTGTTCTTAGACACACGAGGAAATATATATGTAGGTGTGATCATGTACACAGGATATTCAAAATTTATATATACATGTAAATATTATGTTTACATTATATATATATGAGAGAGAGAGAGAGACAGAGAGAGAGAGAATGATCTTGTTTTGTACGTTGAGCACAATAATTCATTCTGGAAACATGCTTTTAATCCAAAGCACTTGTATATCAAAGCAAATTTCTGTATTAGAAATATTGAGAGCTCAGATAACTCATTCCATAATCCAAAAAATTCATATAAGATCACTACAATCCTGTAATATAATACAAAATAATAAAGAAAACACAAAATACAAAGAAAAATAAACAAATTGACCTGCACTTACCTTTGAATAGCATTGTGACGAGTGTAAGGGAGACAAGAGGGAGGAGGGTTATTGTGTAAGACAACTTTCACTATCACAAATGGAATCATTGCCATCTATTGGATCGATGGAATCTTTTTCATTTGGTGAAACTTTAACAAGAGACCTATCCAACAACACTTGCTTCTGCATTTTGTTTGAGGATCTGGTGGAGATGTGACACTGCATTGTCATTAAACAGATTCATTGATTCCCTGACAATCTTCTTTGGGTGATGCTTTTCTACTAAATTTTGCACCATTTCCTATATTTTACAATCTTCTCGGTCTCATTTGAAGTGAGAGATTCCTACACCTCTTTCTTCTCCTCCTCTGTAGATTTGAACTTCGTTTTTTTATGGTTTTCTCTTCTTTCTCTCCTCCATAAGTTCTTGCACCTGTGAGATAATCACCCACAACCTGCAGCAAGACACAGAGAGAAGAACCATTAGCTTCATTGTAACATGCGGTATTCAGCATCATGTAATACTCACATTGCAAGACACTGCTCATTTACCAAGTTAAGATTTAATGCTGGGCATAGTGGCACATACTTATAAACCTAGCACTCCAACAGCTGAGGTAGGAGGATCTCAGTGAGTTCAAGACTAGCCTGGACTACACAGTGAGACCTTGTCTCAAAGAAGAGAAAACCATAAAAAAATGAAGTTCAAATTTATTAGAAATGTTTGTTAATGTTTCAGAACAAGTTCCTAGCTAAAAATATAAATATATATATATATATATATATATATATCTGGTTGAAAAGTTGAAAAGGAACACACAATAAAATACAGATGTCCTGTACGAGCTGGTAAGATGAAAAGTTACTTTTAAAAATTTAAGGGCAATTTGGATGAGAAATGGAAAATTATTTGGCCCAGTGTAACTAGAAGAAGTCCTTGATCTGGATGGAATCCACTCACAATGAAAACTTCAGTGAAACCTCTTTCTCCAAAGTGAGGCTTATTTAGTAGAAACTGTAGGACTAGGGATACAGCTGAGTGGTAGGGCACTTGCTTAGCATGCTCTGCAGCCTTGAATGTGATCCCCAACATAGACACAGAGGGAGGGACGGAGGTGGAAGGTGACACAGACAGAGAGAGGGAGAGAGAAAGACAGACAGACAGACAGATAGACTCTGGGTCTATGCTGATCATGTTTGAAAATGAAAACTTCCAAAGTCTTCCAAGTTTGTGGTGTGTATACATGTGTTCTTAGTTCTTAAAAATACAAAGCTGACAATAATCACTAGCACTGAGCATTTCATGAGCTTTTATAGCCATGAGAAATGCAATTTCTAACTTGTCTATAAAAGGAAGAAAAACAAATACTGAGAAAAGTTCCTCCGTGGTATGCACACTCAATTTTTTTCTTGAGTTATTTTCTTTCTTTTAAAGAGAATAAAAAAACCTCAAGGCTTTTATAGGTAAATGGATTCAACTAGAGACCATATTCATAAGTGAAATAAATCTTGAATGATTTTCATTAGTAGTAGTATTTTTACTTAAAGCAATCTCTTCTTTATAAAACATTTAAAGGAACCAGAAGGGTCAAGAATAAAAGTAGTACTTTATCATCAACTGAGCTAAATGATGGATTTTACATTATGTGAATTACTGTCATAATTATTGTCCTAATTGTGGAAAAATGGTGCTAACTTGAAGTCATTTAAACGTAGATGATAAATTTAAGCAGCTGTCCAACTACCAACACTTCACTGGAAGCAGTATAGACCAACTCTCTGGTCTAAGGGCTCATGTAATCACACAGGTGTGCCTAGTTTATTTTTAGCAGCCTACAACACCTGTAGTTAAAAGCCATATAAAGCTCTTTTCTGTATCATGTAGTTACAGCTAATAACTTTTACACTATGTTAAATGGGTTTTTTTTCCTTCAAGTTACTTAAAAGCTCATACAACCTTATGAATAATTTTAGAAGTATGTCCCACACCAAGAGGCTTCTTTGGTGGATGATTTATGTTGTGCTGGGATAATGAACGGAAAACAAAAAAGGCCTTACTGTAGGGGAAAGCCTCAGCTCGAGGAACTCAAATATAAGAAAACAAAAGGGTAAGCAATTGGAGAACACAGATTATGAACTGATTATGTTTTGTTAATTTCATATGCATACTGAATATTCATGTTATTGTTTAGGCCTAAAGTGTTCCCCCAAAGTGTGTTATATTCAGAAAAGGAGCTTGTCAGGAAGAGGGAGGTATGACGGGAAGGGAGTGTTCTAGATCCCAACTTCTCCCTTCTCCTTCTCCTGGCCACCATGTGTCAAACAGCTGTGTCCTGCCATGCTGCTTCTGCTTGGAGATGGCCCACCACGGTCTGAACTCACTGAAGCTGTGAGTCAAAATATTCCTCTCTTCCTCTCTTCTTTCAATTTGAGGATGTGGGGCACATTTCTCCAGCACTGGGAAAGTGACTAGCACAGCCCGCATTCTATAAAGCCCCATATTAATCTTTAGAGTAACACAGTGATGTCGGTAACAGCTTTAATTTCCGCTCCTGTGATTGTTAGCATTATTTTAAAGAGAAAAAAGTAACACTTTTGGCATAGACTTTCTTTAACCTTACCACTAAGTTAAATTATGTTCCAATGAAGCGTGTCATGTTAAACAAGTTTGTAGGAAAACATTTTCAGAAGCAATTTACACTTCTTTGTGAGATCTCAATAAGTGTGAAGAGAATATCCATTTACCAGCATTTTCTACAAGACTAAGGGCTTCTCTATTTTGTTTATCCAATTAAAAACCTGCATCACGTTGTTTTTAAAACTAGTGCATTATCTCTTAACTCACTAAAAGTTAGTTTGAATGTTTTGTAATATTCTTTTAGCAGTTTTATAGGAGTGATTTTAAATATTTTTTAAGGATAAAAGTGTCCAATTTCAAAAACTTTCTGCCATTAGTCAATCTAATTTCTCATATTTCACAACATGAAATAGTTTGGATATTTCCTGTGCCTATGACAACAATGTTCACTTTCAGACTATTTTCTAGTCTGCTTCTCCAACTCTTCAAATCTGACAAAGTCCCCACTTCTGACATAAAGACACAGGGCAGCAATGGTTGCTGGCATTCCCCTTCCTGTTCTGTTGTGTCATGTGTTTCTCTGGGAGAAGTAATATCCAGTGTGACTGGTTTTATCCCTTTAGGTCTTCACACTCTGAGTTTACTGATTTTCAAATCTGCATGCAATTTAGATTCATGAGACACACTTTAAAAATGTGAAACTCAAGACCTACCCAGAAACAACTAAAACTCTCCAGGGATAGAGTGTGTCTGTTGTGAATTTTTAAATATCTATCCAGTTGATTTTGATACATGGTAGAAATTAAGAAACCACTTTGATTTAGGGTAGGATTTATTCAAAGCAATTTGTTCTCATAAGGAGGCAGAATTTAAGCTCAGCATCTCCGTGTTTATTTTCCTTTCATACTTGTGACTCAGTACGCGCAGAGCATTTTGGATCCGCAAGTCAGAAGCCAAAGCTTCAGCTCCTGAGTGGTGAGATGCTGCAGATCACTCATCAGCTATTGCAGAGTGATAGTTACTGCTACCATATCATGCTGAGAAGGTATCCAAGGAGTGATGTGAGGATCACAGAAATCAGAGGCACTGTGTGGGAACAAGAAAGATGCCACACGCATGCTGCATATTTTTAAAACTTGATTTAGAAGAGGTTCCTTAATAATAAAGGAATAAACTGAGGTTTCATGGTTCAAACTTCCCCAAAGGAACCCAGCACATGAGGAAATATGAAGTAGAATTTGGAAGGAATCCTGGGCCTCCCTGCAGGTTTGGTTGTTAGAGTTCACCTGGACTGATTATAAGCTGCTTTGTGCTGCAGCTTGAATTTAGTTACTCTGCGTACCTTGGAATCTTGGCATCTCAACTCTTAGTTCTTTCCTGCACATTGTCCACAGTGCACAAATGCATATACAAACAAAACTTGGCGAGTCAGTGTTCACAATGTTCCCCTATTTTTGTGTTTGTAGCTTTCTGCAAAGACAAAAGAATGCTACTGTCCTATAAGAGAACTTTAAAAAAAAAAAAAAAAGAAATTGTCTAAATGAAATGAAGTTTGTACTTGGAATAATCTTAATCACTAAAAGTTTCCCATAAATTATTCTTCATAGTTTGGTGTCTGGGCAGTATAAAGAATGCTGTATTGTCCGGAAGAATATTTGGTCCAGAGCCATTTTGCCATCTCTGAATCTGCCCCTTCACTCTCCCCTTTAACAATGCATAGCAGGTAGATGTGTGAAAACACACACTGCAAACCTTTAAAATGTTGATGTTCATTCTGCAAAATCACAGGAAAAGTAATTATAACTTTCAAAATACAAAATTTAATAGGACAAAGTCTACTTGAGTTATCCAATTTAAATAAATGTGATAGCTATTTTATCAATATGTGGATGAATGCTGATTAGATTTTATTAGTGGCTACCCTCCAGTCACCCAAACTCTATTTTCATTTTCTTTAACTGTTTTTTTGGTTCCAAATGGAAATTTCCTCCTGTTGCCAGTGGTGTAAGTGTTATTATTGATGATTACCAAAGAAAAGCTATGTGCCTGTGTTTCCGCTCCTAAGAGATTCACTTGGGATGTTAAGATTTTCAGCTTAGTTTTCAAGTTCCATTGTCTTCAGAAAAGATCCAAAATTTTTTCCCTGAAATAAACAAGCCAACTACTGCTCTCATGTTGTATAAGTTATTGACAAAAGCAATGTCAAATCATGAGCTATGTAATAAAAACTTGTTTGTGCTCTTAAAACTAAAATGAAAAATTCCAAAATTCAAAGAACATTTCTTCTGTAACTCTCTCTTCTATCAGAAATTGTATCTTATGTTCCATGTTTCTTGGGAAATAATAACTTACCCTACATGAAAATGTCTCTCCTGTGATTTAAAAGCATTGTCCAAGGATTCTTTTAAATCAAAAATGTCTGGCTTGATAGTGCCTGCAATTTCTCCAAGCTGTAAATGTCTCTGTTAATGGTTTTTAGCCAGTACAATTTAATAGTGCTCATCAAAAAAATTTAAAGAAAGAAAGAAAAAAATCTCTGTAATATTGAATAATATTTCAATAGTTGAAAGTTAGACAATGACAATTCTGCATTTTTGTTGAAAGAGGAATTTTCTGTTCCCATTACCACATTCCCTCGCATTCCACTACCAATTGCAGGGTGTGAGGTAGTAATGTTCTAAGAGGAAATGCCATTCGAATGATCTCAGGCTGAGGGAAGTAGGTAATGGATTGGATAAACAGCAGAAAATAATGAGCATGCACCATAAGTTAAGGTGAAATGGGAATAGTATGTAATTACAACAACTTTGAACTTCATGTTTTGAATTTAGTGAGCTGTTTTACTCTGTGGCTGTCTGAATGCAGGGAATGCCTTACACATCCCACTACTCAAATAAATGTTCTTTTCCTTAAGCAAACTGCTCAAAGTTATGGAGTATTATGATGAAATTCAGAGAAGTTTTTAAGTAGATTATTCCATACCAAACAATTAGAGTTGTTTGAAAGAGATACATGTCCACACACACATACATACTTTCTTTAGCACTAAAAGTTTTAAAAGTTCTGTTAATTTTGATATTCAAAGAATACAAAGTATAGTCTAATACATATAATAATAACATTGACTCTATTATGTGTAAAATTGTCTTCTTTTGCCTTCCTTGGTTTTTAGCCAACATACACTTTACGAAGCATCTATAAAATTTGTATCACCCAAGAAACTCATCATACATTAAACATAAGTCTCATGCTTGTCTATGTGTGTTTCCTTCAAACATTATAGGCATATACACATATCATATCTACAGGTATATATGCATGCACACATACTTTCATGCATTAATTAATGTTTTTAAACAAATAGATGTTTCTCTCCTCAAAGGCAAAAATTCATCTTTTTGTCCCTCATACAGTAACGAGGGCAGAAATTTTATATATGAGTACAAACCCTGCAGAAAATACAGTCTCTGTAACTTACTGACCTGATGGCTTAACATCCCTGTTTTCTCATCAGGAATGTAGAGAAGCATATTTTACTTCATATCTGTTATTGCATCATTTATGGCAAATTACTCGGCCTGTGATCATTATTATTCACTAAGATATATGAAAGTGAAAACCAAAACACAGAATGTTTTAGAATAGCTGGCACATCGCTTAGAATTCTAGCAAGAGATTAATGTTTCACTTAAATCGGAATACCCCCAGAAGAATTTCATATTTGTTTATCAAAAATATGGTAACAAAGATATAGAAGAAGAGAATGGTGCAGAAGCCTGAAGGGAAAAAGAGTACATTATGTTACTGAGATAGTGCAGAGCTGAGACCTGTGCTATGTCTACCCATTACTTGTTTCCATTGCTTCATACAATGCACTGCTTCTTTAAAATTTAGATGTAGGATACTTAACCCAAAAGAGTTCTAGTTTGTTCTTCCCATGCCCTGGGATTAGTTAGCTCTTCTGATCGACAGTCATCATGTGATCATGACTCCTCAGTTGTTACCACACCGTGGGCCATAAATTTTCTTTATTTCTTTGCTCACTAAGTAGTGAACAACATTGATTCATTTTTATTTATTTATTTATCTATTTTTATTTTAAAAAATAAAAGAATGAAAACATATTAACAAACACACATATATTTACAAAATAACGCAAGAACAATACAAGCAATACTGAAATTCAGACAAGGTGAGAGGAAATTAACAATGGTTGTATCACGTATTGATTTCTTCAAAGGGTTTACTCAAGAAAACAAATGTAGACATGTAAGATTGATCAAATTATTAATCATTAACTGTTCCTTTCAATAAATTGATAGAAGTCAGTAGTACAACTATGTTAGCAATCCGGTATGCACATATATACATAATTTTCATAACTACAGAGCATACTCATAAGTGAAATAAATCGGACCTGAATGTGTAAACAACATATTGTCTCATTAGTGTAAGAACCTGATAGAGTGAATAAAATTAGGAAGTATGATAGACTTTGTGAAATGAAAGAAAATTGCTCAAAAATAAATTGGGATGAAGGAAAAGAAAAAAGAAATAACTGTGATTCCTTTACTAGGACTTTTTTTGTAGTACTCAATTATCACCCTCTGTCACAACTGATCAGTAGAAATTGCCCCATTTCTGAAATTATAATTCCAACATTGTACTTCTTGAAAGCCTGCTATTAGCATATTTGTGTTCTCAGACTTCTCTACTAAATCTAGGTGAAAATTCAATGAGTAGAGGTGAATAGATTCACTTTGCAGTTAGAAAAGAAAGTCTTTGTTTGTAAAGTCAGGAAAAATAAATGAGCCATGATAGCCAGAATAGTGCTTTCACTTAGTCATCATGGGCCTCTTCTAGGAATCTCATGAGCTTCTGCCATGTGTTTGCTGGGGCTTGCTTGCAGATTTCCTTTAGTGTTCAGGGAACCATGGTTGGCTATTTGGTTCGTTTGCAATGAAACAGCAAAAACAAAAGCAAAACAAGCAAACAAACAAATCCAGAAAAATGTAACAAATTCACATCAACAGTTATAACTTCTATTCTAAAAATTTCAGATTTATTGATTCCATAACACGCCCTTTACCTGTTAATATCCTACCTCTTAAAATTCCCTCCTTTTCAGCTTGGATTCTCTATTGTCCTCTACAGACATTGCATAGTAAATCCCTTTGCTTCTGTGATCTCTCCGGAAACACTCCAACTTCACTTTTCTCCCCAAATTTTCATTCATGAAATGGTGGCGTGGTGCAGAAATTTAACATAAACTTGGCAAATGTTGCTACCAGAACATGTTTATGTTGTCCGAATACTGTTCATTTCCACTACACAAGAAAACCAAAGTCTAGGATTTCTCATGGACCTACAGTAGCCTCTCGCTTTATCTGCAATCTGTTCCTGATCCATTCTGATTCACCCTTCATCCAACAGCCAAAGTAAGCTTTGTAAAATATAAAATTAATTATGTCCATTTCACATGGAAAATTCTTTAGTGACAACCCTTTGTTGCAAGGAAAAAACCAAATTTATGAATATTTCTGAAAAGGTCTCCTAATCTGATTCCCGACTAACACCAACATCATTTTCCTCCTGCTTTGTTACATTCTAGGCTTCCTGCCTTTTCAGTTTTGCAAAACGAAAACAATCCTATTTCCAGGCCTTTGTACATATTTTTGCCCTTACAGGAATATTCTTCTTCTTCCCTTGTCAATGGCCAGTTCCTTGTGTGTCTTGTGTACTTAACTCCTTAATGTGCAGTAAGCCTCCTGCATGTGCTATATTCTCTACAACAGTGCTTACTTTTCTTTTATGATAACTTGTTTTTATATCCCCTCTACTTACTATAATTTCTACGTATGCTATTAGTTCAGAACAAAGCTTTTCCACTGTGTTTGCATATCCTCTGCTTATCTTGGTTCTTGCTGTATAGTAAGTGAACAATGATTGCTGAATGAGTAGTAGACACATTAGACCCGGGACAGTGGACAATAGGTAGACATTCTTCAGATAGGAAATTATTTGCTATCTCACTAATTTAGATGGATTAAATTTTATATCCTACTAATTTAGAGAGATATATACATGAAAAGGTAAGTGAAAAGTGAAGTTATACATTTTAATTGTTAAACATTGGACTCAAGTTTACCTTTGTACAGAGTGTAAATGATCTGAACCTGGCCCTCTTCCATTTCGTTCCCACCCCACCACTGGAAATTTCTTTCCCTTGGGTTGTTTCTCTCATGCCTTACTTGTGTCTGGAGGTGCTGTTGCCTTTCAATGTTCTGATCCAAGGATAGATAACTCAGTTCTCTAGAGCATAGCTTTGATAGCTGAAAATACAAAATACGTTGGTAAATATGAAGGATAACAAATATCTAAAGATTTAAATACAAAAGATACAAGAAAGACAAGATGTCCATCTTATGAAAAATAATGATCCAGTCTCGCTCATTCAGCTCCCTGATTATTGCACAACCTCTGAAGCACCCCATCCCTTCCCTAATGCTGCCTCCACCCCAGCTAAGGGGTAATGCAATTCACTGTTTCTCTGACTGCAACTCTCAATTCCTGGCTCTCTATATCCCCGGGTAGTGATCTCCCTGTCCTGGACCTCTGCCTGTTCTGATTCTTTGGTAGTCTTGCCTTCATATGGGGGTGAGGCATTATCCCCAGTGGTCCAGTTTGATGGGCCAAAGGCACCTTAGAGGCTGTAACTTCTGTTATCATTTATAAACCATAGTTAAGGAGCCAGAAACTTTGGTATCAGGGCTTAAACCGCCGATATCCATCCACCCAGCTCAGATGACTTAGAGGACACAGCTCTAGCCCTAAGGGGTGGCTGGCAGCAGGGCAGTTATTTCAGGGGTGCACAAAGGTGTTGACTATATAAGCTAGGGTTTGTTGAATGAGGCCTATTCTAAAGGATAGAATGAGATAAGGAGAAAGGTATAAGATATTTTATAAAATCAGTGAGTTTTCTTTATTATTATCAGGAATGAAAGAAAGTTTAGATTAAAACAGACAATAATTGAATGTTAGAACTTAGAGGAAAATAGACGAATATATAACATATAAAAGTGACTGTTTGAAAAGGCGCATACCCACTCAGCCTCAGTTCAGTGAGGGCCCCCACTTATAATCTCTACAGGGAGGTGCACATACTGAGGAAAGCATCCCACATCCAGTCGGACACTGTGGAACTGAAAGCCACATGCAGATGTTTGAACATTTTCCAATAAAAAGAAGCAATTTGCTTTTCTTCTCAGTTCTGAATAAGATGAGAAAAAGTACTGAAAGCAAAGATAAACAGGCCTTACTGAACTGTCCAAAACTGATTCCATTTTAGGTCAAGATCATGTAATATATGAATGTGGTTTTAATTATATTGTGTTCCAGGGAGCCGTGTGGGTGTGTCAATTTCAATTTCAATTATTCCATGTAAGTTTTTGATTGCCTGTGCTGCAGTGAGCCACACTCTTCAGCACTGAATCACTCAGAACTCCACCTAATATCAGGGGGAATATTGTATGAGGATAAACTGAATATTTGAACCTAGTATCCTGGAATGCAAGCTTTTATATGTGAAAAAATTGATCTTGTTACATAAATACTAAAAGTAATGTTCTTTTAACTGCATGTAGGAATTTATGTAAAATTCATCTTGTTACATAAATACTAAAAGTAGTGTTCTTTTAATTGCATGTAGGAATTTATGTATTTCAATGATGAGTACGTGTCTTCATTATTTCAAACAATTACAACTCTTGGAAATCTCTGATTAAAATAAATTATTCATGAAATAATTAAGCAGGTTAATGTAGTTGAGCCAAAACTAAAACCTTGACCATTTTGAAGATTTGATATCATGGTGTATTTTAAGGTAATTTTTGTGGTAAGTATTATTCATTAAGTCATTTCATGAAAGTGAATTTACCTTGACTCCTTATTTTTATATTTATTTCTTTTGAAATTATAATGCCATGTTAGTATGTAAGTGAGAGGTACTGCTTTGGAGATTTCTACACATTCCTAGTACCTGTGCATATTTTCTTTTACCCTTTTGACATAAAGAAATATCCTGAAGAGTAGTTTAACCTATCATGTTAACATAACTTAAATCTTCAGAATTCCACATTTTTATTTTCATACAAGGTATTCATAAAATTTGATAATCCAATGTTTCAAAACATTTAAATTACAGAGCAGTGTATTTCAGTTTTGCATTAAAAGAAAAAGCAACAAAAGAATATTTCTTCCAAGTTAACACTTTTAATTCTAAATTCTCCAAAGAAAAACAGTATAGATAAGAAACTAAATTTTCCCTGAAATTCAACATGTTGGGCAAACCTTCACTTTTGGTGAACCCTCATACTACCTGAAACTTTAAGACTGAAAATGATGGAAAGAAAATAGGTCACCATAAAAAAATCTGAGTTCTATTGTTTAGACAACACATTTTGTGTATTTATTTATTTTTGCTAACTAAAAAAGCTTTGAAAGAGAACAGTAGAGTTGTCAACATTTCTCTGCTATTTATACTGTGAGACTGAAAAAATGAGAGGAATTTATTGTTTTTGGGTAGGATCCTAGTTTTGAAAGCGATTTAATTGATTCAGTTCCAGCTAACATTGTAGAATGTACTAATTTTCAGAAATATGGTTATAATGCTCTTTTAAGAACAACAAAATGACACCAAAATTTACATGAAATCATTCAGTTATCTGAATTTTATCATAACATACATCTTAGATTTGTTTATGTTACTAATAACAAAAATTATTTGGGAATTAAGTCATAAAATGAAATGATGGAAAAGTATAGTTGGTATACTATATAATCTCTAATTAAGAATCTTAATGGATTTTTTATTACTTACTCTTTAAAATACTTAGAGAAGTGGAGAAAAATATTAAATATTCGTTTTAATTATGAATAACCTATCGGGATAAAACATCATGGACTATATATTTTGTTCATACAGAGAAAGAAAGCATAATTCCCTAGATTTTTTGGCTGGATATTTGTAAGAAACAATATATGCAGAACTTCAAATATTTGAGTTTTGGAGTCCTATAAACGATTTATTGTTGAGTCAGATACCCAACTATCATCTTTATATTTCAGTGTAAGCATGATCATCGACTATTTTCAAGAAATACCTATGTTGACTGTTTTATTGCTAGCGAGCTTATACATGGGCTGATTAAATTTTTTTAAAATATTGCACTAAAAGACACTGCCATTAACCTCCCTCAAAGTACTGTCACTCAGTTCACACACTTTATTAAATCATTCTTGTCACTTTCAGAAGTTCTAAAAGTTCCTTTTGTGAGTGACAGTGTAATGAAAATACAGTGAATGCTGCATTTGATTGTCACCCATTGGAAAGATTGGCTTGTATAAACATCACAGTGTGTCTTCATCTACCTTATCACCCAGAAGAGCCAACGAGCCAACCTCTGGCTCTTCTTCAGTCAAGACCATGAAAGGTAAATGTTTTGAGTTGATTCAAGTCCTCAGATAGTCACGACAGTGCAAATATAGACACTAATGAGAGAGGACTTCCAGAACTGCTTCAGAAAGTGTCAAGAATGATGAGATAAATATCTTTTTTAAAAAGGAAGAATTTCAAGGAGGATTAAAGGGACTATGTCTTTTACTATAATATTTTTTTTCAACTTAAGAGTTCATTGTATTTTTAGAGTATCCATCATATACTTCAAGATAGAAAAGATGCTCTCTGGCATGCTGCCTTGTTTCTACATTTGCTTTACTGTATTGATTGCTTACATTTAATTATACTTAGCATAGGGTTCAGATCTATGTACATAGTTGTCAATGATATTTTGTTAACAGCTGGAAAATAGAGTTGCCAGGATTCTGACAAGATATATTATTAATTGTCCAGTCTGGGCACCAGCCCAAGATAAAACCAACAGGACAAATGGCCCATTGCCATCGTTTTCAACAGAAGATTATAGTGCTATTCTTCCCTTTGTACCATTGGCTCAGTTCCTATTCTTTAATTGGTCTGCAAGAGGCTGACACTATTATTTTCTTAATTTTCTTGTTTTGGGAATGCTTAATGAATTTCTCCCTCCTTTATCTCTCTATTCACATGTCATTATCCCCACATGTCATTGCATGTAATTTACATAAATTCTTAGTTTTCCTGACTTGTTTCCAGCACCTTAATATAAAATTTATGTTTAACTCATTCCAAAATTCTTTCTAAAATGCTCCCTAAAGACACTCAAAATTCTACATATGCAAACAGGGAGGTCAGAGTAAGACTGTGTAGAGGATGAGGGTAGGGAGGCAAAGATATCAGAAATTTATGGCTTTTAGTCAACCAGTTCAATTTTTCATCAGAAAATTCTCAGATTCTACAATAGCAATATTTTACTGAGAAAATACTGAGCTTTATCATTATTTTGAAGGGTGTTACCAGCCAAAGCACCATTATAATGACAGTACAGTACAGTGGAGTAAGAAATTTCTCATGAGTGCAGTTTTTCCTAGGTGGTTTCCATTACTCCCTGGATTTTACTAGAGGAAAGCTTTCTGTGTTGGTTATCTTTTTTGACAGGGCAACTTAAAATTAATTGATACTGTGCGCCTTCAATAGGAAGTTAGATAAACACTAGTTCTTAGTAACTTCATGACAACTGATTCTGAACAGTATTATATCAACACAGGTAAGTATGACTAAAAATGACATGATATGAGCTATTAGAAATGGAATTTCAATAATCAAAATATAGTTTTTACCTACATGAAACATTCTCTACAAATAATATTATGTATTATATGTACATACATGAGTCAATAAAAATTCAAAAATATGTTCATGACACAAAGACTTTGTCAAGAAACCAGACTAAATACATCCCATGACTTAAATATCCATATTGTAAACACTTCTTGAGGCTATAATTATAAATTAGAAATGGTAAATTCTTATTGATATAACTTTTAACTCCACTAAACATCTACTTTAGGCATTCAGGAGACAATTCCATCTTTGTTTAAAAGTGTTCATGTTGGATAAGCTGCAGTTTTTCTCATGCACAAACATTTTTGATAATGATTGTAATAGCAGCTCATATTCTTCTAACATTCTATGAAGAATCTGTGGGTTCAAGGAAGCAGAAATATAGCCAAAGTAGTAACATTCTCAACCTTAATGTGTCAGCTGCAAATATGTATCCTAGATGCATTTTGTTTTTTTAATTTAGTTTTTTTTTATTTTAAAGAGAAAACTAATAAAAACAGTGATACAATATTTCAAAACAACATAGTAGGAGGGTAACAGTGGTTAATGCATTGCAAATTGTCATCTTCAAAGTAGTTGCTCAGATTACAAGATGTAGGCATGGAAAATTGATCAAATAATATAAGCACAAACAGTTCTTTTCAATGAATTAATAGAAATTAGAAGTATAAGTATTTTAACTATCTTATATATATATATATTTTTTTTTCCTCTTCCCTTCCTTATTTTCTCCTTACCCTATCTCAGTTTCTCTTTCCTTTGGAGCAGTTTCCTCCAATTTCATAGTATCTATTGTACATTTGGATCTTATTTACTCTTTCAGCTTCTTACACTAGAGAGAGAGTATGATATTTACACATGCGGGTCTGATTTATTTCACTTATGATTGTGGTCTTAGGTTGCATCCATTTACCTGTAAAAGTCTCCAGTTTATCCTTCTTTATGGCTGAATAGTACTCCATTGTATAAAAATACCACATCTTTTTTATCCG
The DNA here is from genome assembly GCF_000276665.1 of Chinchilla lanigera. NCBI lineage: Eukaryota > Metazoa > Chordata > Mammalia > Rodentia > Chinchillidae > Chinchilla > Chinchilla lanigera. Next base: position 3,737,452 of record NW_004955526.1, on the reverse strand, counting down.
TCCCTTGATTGATGGGCATTTGGGTTGTTTCCAAGATTTAGCTATTACAAGTTATGCTGCTATAAACGTGGGGGTACGTATATTGCTGTGGTATGGTGTTTTTAATCCTTCTGGGAAGATGCCCAGAAGGGGAATAGCTTTTAATACAACTAAAAGAGCAGGACTATTTCTACATCTCATTATTCTATAATCAAAATTCATGTGCACAGCTAACACATAAGAAACTAAGATAGTCTTAGATACTGAGTACATACGCATTCTTTTGAAAATCATTTATTGTAAATATTTTTACTGTGGATTTTCAGACTCTGTGGGATCTTAACCTTGATAACTAGAAATGTGACTAATGTAATAATTGTGCTTTGAATATTTTTTTAGCTGTTTTCTTCATGGCTCTCAGGATCAATACCTATTCAGAGTTAGACATTCCTCAGGGATCATATTAGCTGTCTACAGCCTCAAACAATTAACTGTTTTTGTCAGGAAATTCTGGAATATTAATTAAGAATCTATATAAGAGCTTCAGTGGACTCAAATATCATGTTCAAGAGAAGTCAATGGCCTTTTCTGAAGGTGTCCCTTTGAAACACTTCTATGGCAAAGTGTGATGTCAATTTAAAGAAAAAGATGGAAGCAGTTACATTTTTCATTACAGAATATTAGCAGTGCCTCACATTCAACTAGCACTAAAATACTACTTGGTGTTTGAAGCTTGAGAGGAACTGGTTCAATAGTTTACTGAACTTTACCAAAGTAAGTTGCCTTCTTAAACAACACAGAACTTTTTAGCTGATGTACCCTTAGCTTGATAATCCTTATTAATTAAAGAAAAAGCTAAGCTTGTTGACACACATTTGTGATTCCAGCACTCTGAGAGGTTGAGTAAAAAGAATTGGAAATTCAAGGCCAGCCTGGATGGCTTAAGGATTTAATCCCTATTTCTAAATAAATAAATGAAGAAAGAGAAAACAAGCAAGCAAACAAATAAACAAGCTAGGGAAGAGTCTTAGATGACAGCTGTAGGTTCTATTCCAATGCCATACACAAAAAATGAGGAAACATTGGAGAAATCCAACTGAAGTTTTGTAAGAAATATAAAAATATCTTTTATTGAAGTATTACTGTTTTTAAATAAAAATCTTTTTTATAGATATGAAACACATTCAATATCTATTCATTTTCTTTCTTCCAATAAAGAGCACCTTGACAAATATCTCTACTTCCTAACATTCAATTCTAAGGAAAAAAATCACTGTTTGGATGAAGCTTGTAAGTTGTCTATTCAAAAAGACAATATCATGATTATCAATTGTCAATAAAATGTGTAAATTTTATCTTATTTATGCCAAATTCTGGACAACAGATATCTCCTCTTCCACTAATGTAGAAACTATCTTTTTGTTACCTTTATATCCCAGTATTTAATAGATTTCTTATTTAATAATAATAACAATATCAATAATACAAAATCAACAAGAGCATCCAAACTTATGAAGAGAAATGTAAGTGCCTTTGAAACATGAACAGTAGCAGGTGCAGGAAGTTAAACCAAGGAACTCTGGTGCATTGAGGCCTACAGTGATAGCAGAGGGTCCCTCCTTAGACTCAGCGTTGGCATTCAGAAGTCTTCTCTCCACTCTGTCTCTCTGTCCCTATCTGGCACGTTTCTCTAAGAGTACCTGTAAGACCCCAACTTGACACATTAGGCTGTGAAACCCTACCTAACTTCAAATACTCATTAGGCAAATAATTAGAAAGGATAGAAAAAGTCCCAACTATTTAGTGAAGAAAGAATAATATGGTAGCAAGGACCAGGCAAGGGGTAGCAGTAGTGTCTTTAAAAGTTATGTCTTTACTAGGAAATAAAATGAACCAAAATCTTCACCCTAAGTCACTCATGAATACAGTATAAGAACACCAAAGAAATGCAAATTAGAAATGGAACCACTGCACTAATGGGTATCCTACTGCACTTACAAGTGATAGAAAAATCTCTTCTCAAAATACGTCACAACTTTAATTTCCAACGAACCAATGTGCCTTTTCTGAGTGGAAACATATTTTCAGTGTTGTGGTGCCCAAAGGAAATGAAAGGCTTCTGTCTTCAAGTCCTTTGGCGTGTGAGAAGTGGTTCTCACTACTGTTAGAACAGAATTCCTTCGTGGTCATTATTTCAATTGGTGTATGTTTTAATACAAAAAATGTGACTTTACATTGTTTGTGGATTCCAATTAAATCATAGATAATCTGTGTAACATTCAGGCATGAATGGGCCCAGTGATACTTCTGAGCCTTTTGGCAAAACTGCATATTTTCCATTTCTCCCTTTTAATCACAACTTCTTTGTGTTTCACTCTCCTTTCACTTATTTCTACATTTTTGCTCAAATTCATTTTTTTACTTATTTTCCTATTTCAACTAATTTAAAAAGCATAGCTTTTTTACAAAGGAAGTTGGGTATCATACATAATTTTTAAAAATTTGCTTATCATTTAAAATGCATTGCAATGTCAAATACACATTCTTAGAAATTTACTAATTTAAGGTCTTAATTTTATTTCAGTTTATATTTGCTGAATTAGTGATTTATACACATTGAAGAAAATTTAAAAATTAAAAATGCACATATATAGAGCAACTCATTTATATTATGAAGAAAATCTATAGCTAACATTATATTAGATTAAGTCATGTGAAGATGTTATTATTACAAAAGACAACTTGACACAGTTCATCCTAATAATTACATGTTCTTAGAAAGATATTTTTATAATGACTCTTAAACATAACACTTGAAAAATACATTAAAAGGAATACTTAAATATGAATTATGCAAAGTATATGTTTCAGGTAAACTGCATCAACTTTCCAAATTGTAAACTATAAATGATTAATAATAAAAATAATGAACTCTGACTATATGAATGGAAAATTTTTATTTTAATCAACAAATATTTAATATACCATTTATCAATGACAATTAAAATAACTCTAATATTTGATAATATATAATTACACTAAGAATCAATTGACTCAAAAAATTTCATTCAAAAAAATTGTTTAATATCTGGGGAACAATTGTGCTTCTATTTTAAACAAATCACTATAATGTTATTTAAATGTTATCATAGAAGAGAATTCTTCAACATCACCAACATCTGGTTAAAGTACAGCAAATGAAGACTGTGGGGTGGGGTTAGCCAAATGCCTAGCAGAAGAGGGAAAAGCCTGACTGTTAGGTAGACACGTGAGTATTAGATCATTCAGTGTGAATTTTATGTACTTGATAAGGGGAAAAGCACTTCTCAGGCAGTTAGATAACTGGGGATTTGGGTCTTAATCCGTCCTATTAGTAACCAGCCGGCTGTGGGCAATACATGCTTAACCTCCTGAGTATCCATCTCTCCCTCTCTAAAATGAAGGGGTTAGGCACAAAAAGGGCAGATTACTTATTAACTCTATGTAATTAAAATGTCTATTAACATTTATAAGCATGCTTTGAACCAGAACTTCATCGTTTATTACACTCTAGGAAAGTAAACTTTCCTGAAGCCAGGCTTGTCTTTGGGCCCCAAATACTACAAAATACCATTCTTTCTTGTTCACGTATATTTTAAATAATTGCAATTGGTCAGGACTGACATCACTTAGACATCACCATCTAACATTTTAAATTATCTTATGGAGTTGTTTTCTACTTCATTGGACTTGGATCAATGCATAATGTGATTGTTAAAGGAAAACACATCTCATTTTTACAAATTTCTACACTAAAGTGAGTGTATGTTGAATAACTGAATATTAGTTAATGTGACTGAAAATATAATTAAAAACTTACCAAAAGTAAAAGCATAGGTCCTTGTGAGTTCACTGCTGAAATCTTCAAGAAATTTAGAGCAGATTTAATGCAAATACTCCTCAAAATCTTTAATGGAATTGAAAGGGAAGCAATACTCCCTAACTCTTTCTTAGAGGCAAGTATTACCCTGACACCAAAACCAGAGACAGAGATGCAACCAAAAATGAGAATTACACTCCAATCTCCCTAATGAACTTAGATGTGAGAATTCTCAATAAAATACTCTGCAAACAATACAGCAAACTATCAAGAAGATTATACACCATGACAACGTGGGATTTGTACCAAGAAAGCAGAGATGATTCGATATACACAGATCAATAAATGTAAAACACCATATCAACAAACCCAAAGAAAAGAATCACGTGATCATCTGACAGAAGCAGAAAAACCATTTGACAAAGTCCAACACTCATTCATGGTAAAAATCCTACAAAAAAGGGGAATAGATGATATGTACCTCAATCTGATAAAATCAGGAACAAGGCAAGGATGTCCACTATCACCACTTCTATTCAATATAGTTCTCCAACATTACCCAAAGTAATGAGACAAGAGAGAAATACAAGGAATAATGATAGGAAAGAAGAAGATAAATTATCGTTATTCACAGATGACATGATACTCCACATAGAAGACCCCAAAAACTCTCCCAGAAGACTTTTGGATTTAATAACCAAATTTAATAGCATAGCTGGACACAAAGTAAACACTCAAAAATCAATAGCATTCTTGTACACAAACAAATTCACGTACAGAGAAATTAGGCAAGCCGCACACTCCACAATAACAAATGAAATATTTAGGAATCAGTCTAACAAAGGAAGTAAAAGTTCTGTGTATTGAAATTTACAGTACTCTGAAAAAGATCAAAGTGGATATAAGAAAATGGAAAGATATCCCTGGCTTATGGCTAGGAAGAATGAACATTGTGGAAATGGCCATACTCCCAAAACTTCTGTGCAGATTAAATGCAATGCTGATCAAATAGACCCATAGATCAGATTAGAAGATGCAGAAACACTCTGGCATCTTATCCTTAACAAAGGGGCCAAACATTTTCACTGGAAGAAAAATAGCCTCTTTAATAAATGATACTGGATTCAATACGATGTTTATACTTGCAGGTCTGATTTATTTCACTTCTGAGTATGGTCTGTAATTGCATCCATTTACTTATAAAACTTCAAGTTTATCTTCTTTATAGCTGAGTTATACTCCATCATATAAAAATACAATATCTTTTTTATCCATTCCTCAGTTGATGGGCATTTGGGTTGTTTCCAAGATTTAGCTATGACAAATTGCACTACTATAAACATGGGCACACATATATTGTGATATGATGTTTTCAGTTTTTCTGGAAAAATATCCAGAAGGGGAATAGCTGGATTAAATGCGACCTCTAATCCTAGTTTTGTGAGGAATCTCCACACTGATATCCATAATGGTTTCACCAATCTACAGTGCCACCAGCAGTGGAGAAGGATTGAACCTGAAAGAGTATATAAAATGCAAAAGGTACAATAGATATTGTGAAAGGGAAAGAAATAGCTCAAAGGGAAGAAATAACTGTGATAAGGGAAAGCAGAAAAGAAAAGAAAGAAAAAGAAAGAAAGAGAGAAAGAAAGAAAAAGAAAGGAAAGAAAAAGAAAAAAAGGAGGAAAGAAAGAAAGAAAAGAAAGAAAGACAGGAAGAAAGAAAAAGGAAAAGAAAGAAAGAGAGGAAAATATACACATATATGTGTATATATAAGGATAACTGGGATAATTATATTGCTGATGTCTATTGGGTTAATGAAAGGAACAGTTAATGTTTAATTTTTTTTCTTCTTGACCAATTTTGCATGCTTATATCTGCTAACCTGAACAATTAATTTGAAGACAACAACATGCACTATAACAACCATTAGTGCATTCCTATCATCTTGTTTATCACGTCTAACTTTTTTCATTATTTTTTATTTTCTTTACTTGTTTGATCAATCTTGCATTCTTATATCTGAAAATCTGGGCAACTTCATTGAAAATAACAATATATAATATAACAGCCATTGTTAATTCTTATCATTTTGTTTTGAAATCTTTTGTTTTTATTGTCTTGTGTTGTTTTGCTTTTGTCTTTCTTGCTATTTTTTATTGTTTTTTATTCTGTTTAAAATTTTTAAAAATAAAAAATAAAAGAAAAATAAAGCATAAAAAATAAATGGTGCTCTATAAACTGGCTCCGTACTTGCCAAAGGCTAAAACTATGTACTAAACTGAAGTCAAAATGGAATGAAGGTCTAAATAATGAAACAGAAACACTAAATCTATGGAAAGAGAAAGTAGGCAGAAATCTTTAAGTGTATGCAGAGAGTTGATGAACAAACCCCAAACTGTATGGGAAATACTTCAAAGAATCAACAACTGGGATCTCATCTTATTAAAAAGCTTTTGCAGATAATAAGAAATCACCAACAGAGTGAAAAGACAACCCATAGAGTAGGAAAGATTTTAGCCAACTGACCCTCAGAGAAAGGATTTCTACCTAGAACATATAAAGAACTGAAAAAAATCAGACCCCCAAATTCAAAGACCCAGTTGAAACATGGCCATCTGAGATACATATATGATTCTCAGATGAAGATGTACAAACAGAAAATAAAGATATGAAAAAATACTCAACATCCGTGGTCATTTGAGAGATACAAATTAAAACAATAGTGAGATTCCATCTCATCCCAGAAAGAATAACTATTTGAAGAGATCAACCAATAACAAATCTTGGAAGTGGTATGGGGGAAAAAGGAACCCTTTTCTATTGTTGGTGGGAGTATAGGCTGGTACAACTGTGGAAATCAGTGTGAAGATTCCTCAGAAAACTAGGATTAGAGTTCCCATTCGATCCAGCTATTTTGTTCTGGGTATTTTTCCAGAAGAAAAAACAATCATAACACAGTGATATATGTGCACCCATGTTTATAGCAGCACAATTTGTAATAGCTAAATCTTGCAAGTAACCCAAATGTCCATCAATGGAGGAATGGATAAAAAACATGTGATATTTTTATACAATGGAGTGCTACTCAGATATAAAGAAGGATAATCTAAAGTCTTTTATAGGCAAATGGATGCAACTTGAGAAAATACTCCTGAGTGAATTACATGTGTAAACATCATATTGTCTTCCTAATATAAGAATCCAAAAAGTAAATAATATCCAAAACCTACATTAGATATTGTGAAATGGGAAGAAACTGTTCAAAAGGAAAGAGAAACTGGGATGGGGGAAAGGAAAAAAGAAGGAAGGGAAAAGGAAAAATAAATTTAAAAATATATAACACATACAAGATAGTTAAGATAGTTATACTACTAATTTCTATTAGTTCATTGAAAAGAAAGGATTGTGCTTAGATTGTTTGATCAATTTTTTATGCCTATATCCTGTCAGCTGAGCATCTACTTTGAAGATAACAATGCACACTGTATTAACCATTGTTACTCTCCTAATATCTCATTTTGAAATTTTGTATCACCTTTTTTTATTTTTCTGTTTAAAATGAAAACAGAGGGCAACTCCCTTACATTCGTTGTATGCAAACTACCTGTCTTCCACCACTATGAATTGTTGCCCTCTGCCATTTTATTTTTCTGTAAAAAATGAAAGTAGATGAACTTTTTTTACCAGTGTACCATACAACAATTATCATATAGTTATTTCACTTATGTAAAAATATATAAAATCCTAGACTGCTAATAAACTGCTAATTCTGTTTAGCTAAATATTAATTTAATTAGGTAACTGTTTAACTAAAATTATTCATTGTATTTATCATCTTTAAGTACATTTATCTGAGAATGCAGACATGGTTTACAACTGTGATATACCCGTAAGTGAATTAAATGCTGTATGCTTCTTAACTGATGATAGACTTTATATTTTAAAGTAAACAGTTTATAATAGTTAAAGCCTATAAAAAGACTAGCCAACACTACTTTAAGGATAACAGTATGCAATATAATAATCATGGTTAATTTCCTATCACCTTGCTTTGCAATTCTGTATCACTTTTACTGTTTTTGGTTGTTTTGTTTTTGTCTTTTTTTTTTCTTTAAAATAAAAAATAAATAAAAAGAAGACTATCAGAGGGAAATCAAATATTAAAACTTATATGAAACCACACGACATAGAAAGGGTGATATCGACGCACTCAACATGTGGCAAAAATGTGAGCACAGGACTCCCTCCAAGCCTGACTTGGAGTGACAGAGAAACATTGTAAATACAGGCATGTGCAAGCTTACATACATAAAGCAACATGAGAACTGATAAATGATAACAGAGAAGTTGGCAACATTTTTGGAGAAAAAAAAGATCATATATTTTCTCTTTGACCTTAAGAAGAAAATAAATTCCAAATGGAATATTTTGCCTGAATTAAAAGGGAAATATCAAAATATCAGAAAACAAACAAACAAACAAACAAAAAAACAAAGTAAATTTGGAGGGAAATGCCTCAAATAAACTGTAAAAAACAGGAAGGAAAATTGAAAAATTTAGCAATTTCTAAATAGAATTAAGAAGCAAATGATGCTGGTCTAGAACCTTACCCTTAATAATCAATGTTTTATGTTTTAACACATAATAGAGCAGTCAATACTCACTACTCTTCTTTCATATTATTTCTGAGTATATGTTACAGTTTGTGTGAATATCCCCCCAAATCCTCATGCAGTCATGGAGCAGGTTCTAGAGTTTATGACTGATTCATGGTCCAGTGTTAGAATTGTGGGTGTGAGTGCTACATGAGCCCTGGGGCGGGTAGTTTGCATACAACGAATGTAAGGGAGGGAAAGAGGCTGCTTACTGCTGCTCCTCCCTTTTGCTCTTGTTGCTTTTGCTGTCTTCCACCACTATGAATTGTTGCCCTCTGCCATGTGCCACTTTGCCTTGGAGTCAGCCGAGTATGGACTGAAACCTCCACTAACTGTGACCTGAGCTAAATAAACATTTCCTTCCTTAATTTTGGGCTTCAAGTATTTTGTCTCAGCAATGAGAGAAAAGTAACCAAGACAGTATAGTAAATATTTCATTTAAATTGCTGCTCTTTCATACGATTGAGCATTAATTATTTCCCAACCACTGTTGTAAGGACCAGTGACACAAAATCTAAAAAAACTGATAGAAATCCCCAACCTTTTATCATACTGAAAGAGACAGAAAATAAGTAAGATTTTTAATGCAGACTTATGTTAAACAAAAAGCTTCCTAATTGAATTTCTATGGAAAGACAAGCAGTAACAGAGGGAATATATGGAAATAGATGGAGATATAGATATTAATATACATGTAGATATGTGTACAACTACATATATATATACAATTTTTATGAAAATATATGTAAATGTACAATAATATGTGTGCATGTTAAATAAAAGGAACTGCTTAAGAGAAAAGTAATAAAAGAAAATAATGTATGAGGGCATGATTTGAAATTCTGATTTTAGGTAGACCAAGCAAGGTCTCACTGAAGTGACATTTGAATCACAGTCTTAATGAAATATGGCAGTGTGTCACATGGTTATCTGAGGCACGACTTCCCAAGAGAGACAAAACACACACTGTGAAGTGAAATGTGCTTGTGCCCAGAAATGGAGTAGAAGGGAGAACGGAGATTAGAGAAGATACGGAGCTATTGTGAGGGAAATGAGACCTTATAAAATTGTATATGCACTATAAATTAAATTTACATATGTGTAGTTTTAACTGGAATGGAATGTTCATGGCCTAATACGAAGACATTTTGGGAGACTGATTTAAATGCAGTCTGTGTCTTCATTTTTACTGTATAGAGGCTTTTCAATTTTCTCTGTAAAGTTTTTTAAGTACACAAATGGGCTGTTCAATGTATGGATGGGTGGATAGACAGATGATAGCTAGCTAGATAGCTAGACAGCCACTTTGTTAAATATGCCAAATGTCTCCTTATCTATGCTTATTTCAAAGTAGCTGGTGTCAACAAGAGACACTGGTCTTCTAACACATGGTGACCCCCCTATCTCAGAAGTGTATCTGCTGGCTGTTTTTTTAATTTTGGCACCTCTGATCACCCTAAGACTTCTGCCCCCCCTCTTTCCACTTCATCCTGCACATGCTCAGGTGGGCGTCAGCTCTGCTCGGCCTCTCTGTTGCTAAGGTTCATGGAAATGGGGGATGTAATTTTGTACTTTTTTGATTTTCTCATGAACTAGATTTCAATTTCCATTATGTTTTCATTCATTTTTCCTTGGATCTAATTAACAGCAATTCTTCCTGCCACTAACCTCATTGTTGTGCTAAGAGGGAGTTTGAGGTGTTATTTGTTTGCCTGTTATCATTTCTCTGTTTCTTTGGTGTAGTTACCACCATTTTTGTAATAGAAATCCTCATATGTAATTTGTGGGTTAAGAAAGGGTATTTAAAAATGTTTTGAATTTTTATAAGTTAATTGCAGCATTCTGCGTATACAGAAGAGTGCGAAAATGCATGCAGACAGACGAATGCACACACCTGAGGAAACTTTTAAAGAAACAGACCATTACCAGGACCCCTCTTCCTTTCCCTCTTCTTGGTCATAATGTTTTTTTATTTATTTAATTATTTTTTTTTATTTTGCTTTTGATGGTTTTACTCTTTATGCATTCTAAGTTCATTTTTTATTTTTAACTTTTTAACCAGAAAAAAATTATAAGCCACGTGTAAAAGTATTTTTTCTTTCCCTTTAACAAAATCTTTCATTAGGAATAATTAGTTGTTAGTGAAATTACTGAACTCTTTCAGCGTATGTTTGGTTGAATTGTAGGAACAGGAAATAAGTCTTCAAGTGTGAAAAACAAAGCACCTTACAGACTTTAGGACTGACATGGTATCATCACACTCATTATGTGAACAAGTTACTTCTAGAGCTACTGGATTTATAATTGGCACAAGTCCTGGCAGATCATATCAAACTCAGACCCTGAAAAATATCACATGTGCTCCATATACTTAGAGACTGGGGAAGATCTGCAGGGAGGCTTGAGCTCCTTTCTAGGATTTAGCTGGTACATTCTGAAAAATAAGATTTATCCTGATGTGCCTGGATCCACATTATAACCATTGACTTAACCAGAGCTTTTATCTTTTTTATCCTGTAATAGCAGTGATATCTACCCAAGCCAGTCCTTGAAGTAAATGGAACCACTGCCTATTTCACAACTCTCTTGCTGTTTTACTTTTAAAACTATAGATCCTTCTACTCCCTAGAGATTAAAATATTGTAGTGCATTTTAGTAACAACACAATGAGCCTAGAAGTGAAGCATACTTGAAAAAATCTAGTAGTCCTGGTGTACAGAAGAGTAAATATGACACAGCACCCTCACACACTAAGGCTTGACTTGGTTCTCTTCTTCAGTCCCATTTGACTTTGCCCTCCCCTTTACTTGAAAAGGGCACTTGATGAGCTGGCATCCAGGTAATATACCCAAGTCCGGTGTCTACTAGAATGTACCTTAACAGTACACAGGTAACTCTTTGTGTTCTGGGACAGAGAAAGCAAGATTGAGTCACTGTCAAGTTGGTTGGCTCCTACAGTACCCCAGAGTCTAAGCTGAAAGAAAATCTCATTGCAGCACCTGCACTCTCCTGGCCAATGGAGATCATACAAATAGTTGGCTGCACTGATTGTGGCAAGGATTGAAGCAAAGCAAGAGAGGCTCTCACTTATAGGGAGTAGCTGAAGCTAATGATTGGTTATATGTGCAGAGACAGGGCAGGGCCAGAGTGCTTGAAGCAGTCAAGCTACCTCAGTCTCCAGAAAGACACTCTGCCTGGACAATTTCAGTCATTAGTCACTAGGCAACATTGAGTCTCCTAATACTAACTGCAAACGGATAAATAAATGCCCAGATGGTGATTGTCCAGCCTTCTTTTCCCATGCAGTAAGAGGCCTCCACCTGACCTCAGCTCTCGTCTCTTACTTTCTAAATCCCCTTGTTCTTTCTCCCTGGGACCATGATAGCTGTGAGGATGGCGACACTCACTCATACAAGGAAACCACTCTACATGCAAATTTCTTGGCTTTCAATTCTGCAGCTGCTCTCACTTGAGGATTTACAGTGTCATACTGTGCTACCTCTCCCTGCCACAAGACTTCAATTTCTCTGACTCTGAGTGACCTTTGCTCATTCAAAGCAAAAGCTAAACTCCAAAGCTGCAATTTTTTAGGAGTTGTTTGTCACATAACCACGTCTTTCTGGTCTCTCTAAAATGAGTTTAATTCCAGCTCTACCAATGCTTTTGGTAAACCAAGTAAGCATTAAGGTTCTCAGAAATATGTTGTTTATCTATTTATCCAAAGCACTGCACTGAGGAATGAAGACATTGTTTTACTAAGTATGTGCTATTTGAACAGTGACAATACAAAATGCATAAAAACACAAAAAGGCAGAAGAATGATGCCATGTTTAGCGCTTGTTTGTCAATCTTTTCATAAAGTTAATATGCAACAAAAAAGATAGTGATGAGAACTTTTACATTTCATGTCATTCTTCCTTCCAGGACTTAACTGTCAAGATTGAGATACTATCCAATTTTATTTAGATAAGAATTACAATATAATTAACCAGCACAGACAAAGTCTGCTTGTTGTTTGCTTTAAAGGCAGAGTTCTAAATTTAAAAAATGGAGTTTATTTTACATTTCTTGGTTGTGTTTGTAAATGATAAAATTTGAATTCTACTCTTATTGTAGTGAATGTCTATGTGTATACTCTGTTGATTATTTTTAGATATGAAACTATCCTTAGTTCCAGGAAAGTTACAAATGTCTATATATATTTATTAGAATTTTATTTTATGTAAATATATACTTATAGATTATGTAATTGTAGAAATCCTGAGGTGGTGTGTATATAATAAAAAATGTTCTATTACAAGACTATTATACATTCTAATATAACATTAATCTAGAGTTTCTAAGAATATAGTCATTAAATGTCATGGAGGAAAATCCAGATGGCTGAGACTGTTTTAATAAAGGATATAGTGTTTATTATAAGGAAGATAGTTTTTCAGATATTAAATTTGTACCACTAAATATATTGAGTGTAAAAATATTAGCTTTGTTACTGATTAAATATTTCATAAGGTTTTACCATGTGTCAGACACTGGAATAGTTCCAAAGAATTAATGACCTGAGCCACTACATTACTAAGAATTGAGTATAAGAATTCTTCTAAGAGACTGAAGTATACAGTTGTTACTATGGGAAATAGAAAATGTCCTTTTCTTCAAAGAACTTGTGACTAATAGATGAGATGAATAAAGTAAATAGCAAAAATAGCCTTAAACAGAAAACAGTAACTCCAAAAGAGAAATGGAGTGCCCAAAGAAATTAATGAAGTTAGACAGGATTTCTACCTCTAAGGATAGAACTCATTTCATTCATATTGAGATATTTGAAGAATGTATGTTTTAGATCAGATTCTATAATAAAATAGCTGGATCTGAGCCATTTATAGAGAATAGATGTTTATTTTGGCTTATGTTTCTTGAGGCCAGAATGTCCAACAGCTTAAGGCCAACCCTGTGTTGCTTAAGCTCAGAGAGAAAATCAAAAGAGCAAGTGGTATAAAGAAGTAAGAGAAAGCAAGCAAGTGGAATTTACCTTGAAAATAATACAGGTCTGTTCTTGGGGATGGAGGTTTACCTCAGTATTAAAGTACTTGCCTAGCAAGTGTAAGGCCCTGGATTCACCCCCAACATGGGGTGGGATGAGACATACATTAGCTTAATTTTGCAACAGCTGTGTCTTCCTACAAGAGCTAACCCACTCTTGTAAGAAGGTATAACCCATTTGTGCATTCGTAATGGCTTCACCCCCATGACCCAAACATCCCATAAGACCCCATCTCTCAACACTGCAACACTGGAGACTGATCCTCAGCCTGAGTATATTTGATCTACAGCAAGTAGTGAAAGAGTCTAGTAGGGGGAGCTGAGTTAAGGGAAATTATACTTTTATATATGGAATAACATGAGAATTACTCGTAGTTTGCCAAGCCACACATGAAGAATTATAGTCAATTGTGGGCACTGTTTACAAAACCTGCAACTAGAAACTTGTGGAGAAGAAGGTAGCCAGGATGGTGAGGTGATTTAAAGCCATGTGATGCAGGTAATGAACAGACTAAGGCTCTGGTGATATTTAACCTAGAATAGAGGTGAATTAATCAGGAGAGATGTGATTGCTGTCTTCACACAAAGCGGTGGAAGTCAGTAATGTGAGAGGGGCATTAGCCACATACCATAGGATTTAAGAGACGCAGCTCACACCAGCAGTAGAAACTATAGGAAGATAGACTATAACATAAGAAATAAGTGGCTAAAAGTAGAAATTTTCAGAAAATGGAAAGCACAGCTTCAGAAAGAAAACTTTCAAGAAAGGCAGTATGGACAGTGGGTAGAGACATTACACTGAAATCTACCTCTGCAAGCTGTATAACCACTACAAGCTACTTAAGCTGTATAAGCTTCTGCTTCCGCATTCTCAGAATGGCAAAATTAAAGATTTACTTCATAGACCTATTTTGAGTATTCTGTAAGTGTTTAACCAACAGTGACTGGCACATCATAAAATATTCTATATTTAATTAAGTTAAATGCTGCTCAATCTCTCAGCAGTTATTATAGATGTAAATTAAAACACAAAGTGTTATTTTAGTTTTGATCAACTTTAAGTTCTAAGTCTTTGGTTCTAAATCTAATACATAAGAAATCAGAGCCATGGGGAGACACAGAAGTTATCCAAATTAAAACAAACAAACAAACCAAAAGAGTTACAGGATGTAAGGCAGACAGACACAAAAGAGAACAATTTTCTTAGATGATAAAACAAAGTGCCCCAGTGGTACAAAAAGATGGAGTTCTTCCACTATAAGGAACAGCACTAAGCGTTGAACAACAAATAGTTCAATGAGATTTGCAGCAAATAGTTCAATGAGATATCAACAAATAGTTCATTGAGATTGGCAAAAAAGAAACTCCTGGTAAGTTTTCAGAGTTCATATGAGGAGTCAGATTGTAATAGATAAAAAGGTAAATGGAGTTAAGGATGTGGAAGTCAGCAGTCAGTTAAACAGTTCTGAGAAGTGTATCAATTATTTATCAAACATTATTAGTGTAGTGGTTAAAAGAAGGACACTAAGCAGGTGTTCCAACTGAGAGAGGGGAAAAGGGAGTGTGAAAAATATTGTTTTATATAAGAAAAAAAACAGCATTCACTTGGTAGGGAGCCTTGAAGCTTCAGTGGGGGAAGAAGAAATATTCAGTGAATCTTTGATAAGTAGAATCAGTTCTGGAACCAGACATTTCTCTATTAACTTCTGGTACATTTCATATGAAGTAAAATATTCAAAATCACAAGTTGATCCTTTATGACTGGGGTATTTGTATTTCTAGATTCAGTGGACTGAATTCAGAAAATATAAATGCAGATACAGATGAAAAGTATAGATGTAGATGCAGACTGTGTCTGTCACATCATAATAAAATTTTATATCTACCCTAACAAAATTATTCCAACTTACATGCCATTATTGCTCAGTACTTTCATTGTAAGTATAAGTAATATTTTTTACAATGTCTATTTAGCTTTATCTATGTTAGCTTCTGTGCTTAGATTTCCTTCTTGTATGATTCCCTTTTATTTCTACTGTCAATTTATTTTTTTCTCTGAAGTATAATATCATTTTAAAGCTAAATTAGTATAGATATCACTTTTTTTTTTGGCTTAAAATGACTATTTCACCCTTAAACTGAAAAGATAATTTTTCTGGATATATAATCCTTGTTGAAAGCTATTACTTAAAACATCTTTCTTTACTTTTGTTTTTGAGACAGGTTAGCATTATGTAGTTCAGGCTGGCTCTGAACTCGATGCATTTATGGCTGGCCTCTAACTCACAAAGGTCTTTTTGCCTCAGCCTCCTGAGTGATGGGATTGTAGGTGTGCACCGCCATGCTTTGAAAAACCTCTTTTAAGATGTCAGTGTCTTCTGGCTTCCATTCTTGCTGGTGTGATGCTCCTTTCAAACTGATTGGCTTTTATTTGCAAGTAATTATGGCTTTCTTACCGCTTCTCTAGCTGGTTTTAGGACTTTAACCTGCCTTTTCACTTTTTTTAGGGGGAGCTTTTTTTACCTATTTTGGTTTAAATTAGGTTTTATTCCTTGAGCTGTGAAATATCAAATTTCAAATGTTTCTTCTCCTTATAATCCATATTCTCTGGGAGAATTCTGAATAGACACGTATTAGACCTTCTTATAATAAAAAAGGCACTCACTGTCATCCTTTCATTCACTTTCCATTGCCTTGTTTCCTCATTATACGTAGAATAATTTCTAGATATACCTGCACATTCATTGCTGCTTTTTTTGAAGTATTTTATTTTCTGTGATTTATTTATTTTTAAAAATTTTTTGTTAGTATATGTGTGCAGTACACATTTCAATTGCTTTCCTCCTCCCTTCACCCACTTTTTATTTTTCCAGCGTCTAATCTTGTAAGATCTTATAAAGTTAACTATCATATATACAAGATTGGAAGCTGGAGAAATAGGCCATCTGTGCATATAAATACCACAGTTTTTGTCCATTTATCTACTGATGGACATATAGAGTGTGTCCACAATTTAGCTATCATGAATTGTGCTCTTACAAATATGGGTATGCATACATCGCTGTGGTATGATGTATTTAACTCTTTTGCAAAGATACCTAGAAGGGCAATAGCTAGGTCAAATGGCTTTTATACTTTTAGTTTTTTGAGGACTCTCTATGCTGATTTCCATAGTGGTTGTATCAGTTTACATTCCCACCAACAATGGAGAAGGGTTGCTTTCTCCCCATGGCCTTGCCAGCATTTGTTATTGGTTGATTTCTTTTTTTTTGTTTGTTTTTTTGTTTTTTTGTTTTTCTCCGGTACCGGGAACCGAACTCACGACCTTGCGCTTGCCAGGCAGGCGCTTTTGCCGCTGAGCTAAGTCCCCAGCCCCTTATTGGTTGATTTCTTGATGGTAGCCATTTAGTCTAGAATGAGATGGAATCTCAGTGCAGTGTGAATACGCAATTGTTGAATGGCCAGCAATGTTGAACACTTTTTTGTGTTGTTTTATATTTTTCCAGCACCATTTTTTAAAGAGTCTATCTTTCCTCTAGAGAAGGTATTTGACTTCTTTGTTCAAGTTAAAATAGCAGTGTGCCTGGAGTTGTGTTTGTCATCTAATCTGAGCCATAAGTCTGTACTTCTTTTTTGTTTTAACTAATGTCATGCTGTTTTTATCACTGAAGCATTGATTCTCTTTTACGTTTGAAAATTTTCTATTGAATTTTTAAATAAAAAATTTTATTTTTCATTAAAATTTCTATCTGGTTATTTTTCTTTCTCCTTGTTGTTTACATTTATTAACATAAATGCATCTGCTATTTTCTTAGTCTTTATTGTGTTACATATTGTATCTAATAATTGGAATATCTTAGGTCCTTTGTGCTGAAATTACTTATATGTCTTTCTAACTTTCATACAGTAATAATATTTGTTTTTTAGCATGTTTTTAGTTTTTAAATGTGAGGCTGTGCTTGGTTGATCTTAACTTGTAGATTAGTTAGAGACTGAGTGGAAGATCTTTCTATTTACAGAGAAATTGTCTTTACTTTCAGTGGGAGCCAAGGAGGAGGACTAAATGGATGAACCTTGAGGAACTCAGTTTAACAGTGTCTCAGGATTTGTTTTCCACATGCTCTCCAAGCACTAGAGAAGGTATATCATTTTTTCCCAGAGACTATGATTTCATGTTTACTCTACACTTGCATTAACGGTTTTCCTTCATTGTTCTCAGCATTGTATTACAAAGTATATTTCCTGTCACTTATTCAGCATGTTCCTATTTCCACAGAAAAGTCCCTCAGATTGTTTAGTTCATTATTTTTGGAAGCTGCTGTTATAGTTATATCTCGATGTATCCCTCCCCACCCTCAAGCCTTGTTGGTGCTAGGCAGGGCTTGGGAGGTGACTGAATCCTGAGGGAGTAGTACTCATTTTTGGGTTGTCTACTGTGAGGAGGTGGAGTGCGATAGGAAGAGGTGTGTCCCTGGAGTCCTGGCCTAGAAGGGTGCATCTGCCTCCTGGGCTCCTTCTTTCTTCCTGCTTCCCAGCTGCCATGAGGTGAGCCGCTTCTCCTTTCCCCATGACAGTCAAACCTGTCTGTCCGTGCTGACTCTGCCCTGGAGCCAGGAGGCCATGGATGGAACATGAGCTAAAATAACCCTCCCCTTCTTTAACTGGTGGGAGTTGGGTCTTTTGTCTCAGTGACAAGAAACCAACTAAGATAGTAAATATCCTCGCATAATCTCTTTTATTTTACATCAAATTTGATCTAATTAATGCACCAAACTCATAACTAGATAAGTTTTTAAATGTAAAAATTGTACTTTGACAAAATACTACCGCAGAATTTTGAAATTAAATATATATATATATATATATATATATATATATATATATATATATATAATTCTTCACATAAAGAACATTTTACTTGAGAGTTTCTGCTGGGAGACAACAAATAATTGTCCTAAAATCATACTTTTCTACATCTCAGTTCTCTATTGTCTAGGAAAGTGACATCTGGCTATAAGTAGCTATAAAGCACTTGAAATATATATAATCTGAATTCAAGACACCCCTCAAGTGATTTTTCAAGACTTTGTACATTTTAAAGGATGTAAAACATCTTGTGAGCAATTTCACACTGCACACAGATTTGAATGGTAATATTTTGAATATATTAGATTAAATAAAATACATTTTATGGTTCGCTTTACTTGTTTGAATGTGCTTTTTAATGTGACTAACAGAAAATTTATGTTTGTGGCTCACATAATACTTCCACTAGAAAGCATGGTAGAGTATCCAGAATTTTCAAGTTGCTTAAAAATTTAGTTACATTTTAAAATATTGAGTTTAAATGTAAAATGTTTATATTTTCATAAATTTGCAAATGATAAGTTCTAAAGAAGGTTTACACAATAAATGAATGCTCCGAGTAGACTCTAAAACTCTTATTCTAGAATAAGCTTTGGGTAAGAAATGGCTTCAATTTTTGTTTTCACTGTAAAAATATTTAGTAAATTTTCTTCATGAAAATTTTAAGGGATTTAGAGATAAATACATCAAGAATTGAAAATAAACTTCTTGATCCTAACCTTTCTGAAATGACTAATGCTACACTATTGGAGTTAAAGAATATATACATGATTTTTGCAGTTAAAAATATATGCATGATTTTTTAAACTAATCACTAATTTCAAAAGTGCACAACAAGATACTCTTTGATCGAATGGTAGTTACCAGCTGTTAGAATGGTCCGGAAGAGCTGTTGAAAAAGGTTGATCAATGAATTCCACCACGGTCAGGCAGAGAAGGAGGCGCTGGTGTACTGTTGCATGCTAGGTTGACTACAGTTAACAATGACTCCTTGTACATATCAATAAAGTTAGAAGAAAATATTGTGAAGGTTTTCACCATAAAGAAATGGTAGAAGTTTAAGGAAATACATGTCTTTAAACTCTTTTAAACATTATACAGTATATACATGTCTTAAAATATTACATGATACATTTTTAGTAAGTATCACTTTGTAATTTTGTGTATTAGTGAAAAAATAAAATTAAACACAAAGAAAAAATAGTGAAGGGGGTAGATATAATTTTAAGAGTAGTTACCCAAGTAAGGTAAAATAAATGATCTTGGAGAATAAAATTATCCACATTCTAACAGTAGCAATATTTCTGAACTGAAGTAATGAATATAGAGTATATGTAAAACAGAAAGTTAATTTGAAACCATTTTGGAATAGACGTTACTTAAATATATGATACTGAATATGTATTTTAAGAAGCAACATTGATTTTTATGAAATTAACTTTCCACAATGATATCTTTTTTTCTGTCACTATCATGGAATATCACTATAAAAGTTACCAAGGGATTCCCCTGATTATACACTGTTAAGTTTAAAAGTTTACTGTGAGAATTTCAGTAGCTTCTAATTGATGTGACTTTGAGATTTAATGATAACCTTGGCTTTTGATCTGTAGTGAAAAATATGAAATTCTATTCATCATCCCCTGCATTTTTCAATAGTGACCTGAAAGGCTGTCCTGGGGACACAAAGGTCAGACAGTTTCCCCCTGCAAATTAAGAAGCATTTCTGTTAAAAATTAACCAATGCTATGCCTTCGTTTTACAGGTTTTTAAACAAGTCTTGAAGCTTACATTGCTATGTATTGGAGATAGCATACAATGTAAAACTCAGTAGAGAATTAAACATATTTGTAGTTATAGATTTAATTTTACCTCTTTATGTTAATTTTACCTTTGTTATGTTCCTCCTGCTCTAGTTTAAATCAAATGCAGTAGGTGACTGAGACCGCTTTTAGTAGTTTAATCACAAATTGCTAATCGTTTTTACTAGTACATGTTTGCAGTGTGTAATATCTACATTCCCTGTGTGGAGCAGGCAGATGTACATGATACATCTTAATAACTTTTCTCATTCTTTTTCTTCCCTTCCCTCTCCCCTCTCTCAATACCTTGACTCCTCTCCCATTTGAGAAAGAACTAACTCCATACTCTATTATTTACCTTTTATTTTGCTCTTTATAACTTGGGTTTCTCATATGAGACAAACTGTGCAACATTTAAGCTTGTGGGTCTCACTTCACTCAACATCGTGGTCTCAAAGTGCAATCCATTGTCCTACAAAAGACTCAATTTTATCTTTTTTACTGCAGAGTAATACTCCATTATATGTAATTATGACAATTTCTTTAGTATTTATCTGTTGATGTACACATAGACTGTTTCCAAGTTTTAGTTATTAACTGTGCTGCAGTAAGCATAAGTATGCATGATCATTGTAATATGATGTAGTTAACTCTTTTGGGAAGGTCTTTAGAAGGGAAATAGTTGGACCAAATGCAATTTGTAGTTTTAATTTTTTGAGGAATCTCCATATTGCTTTCCACCAACAATGTACAAGGGTTCCTTTTCCCCCATGGCCTCCTCAGAATTTGTTATGATTTGATTTCTTGATGATAACCATTCTTTCTGGAGTCAGATGGCATCCCAGTTGTGCTTTAATTTGCATTTTTCCAATAGACAGAGATGTTGAACAATTCTTCACATATTTTTTGGCCATATGTACTTCTTGTTCTGTGAAGTGTATTCATTCTACATGCCCGTTTTTGACTGTGTCTTTATTTTGGGGAATCAGTACTCAAAACTTTAGCAAGAGTAATCAGTTAAAAAAAAAAAAAAGAAATAAGAGGGATATGTATAGGAAAGGAGGAAGTCAAATTATCTTATTTTTGGCTGACATGATCCTATACATAGAAGAACCAAAAAATCCAACAAAATATTCTGAGGATTAATAATCAAATTTAATGATATAAGTCTTGGGTTCTTTTCTCTTCTTGCTGTGACAAAATATCCTACATTCAAAATTAAGGAAGGAAAGATTTATTTAGCTTACAGTTTGTGGAGGCTATAGCCTATATTCAGCTGGCTCCAAGGCAGGGTGGCATGGCACAGGGCAACAGTTCAAGGTGTCAGAAGACAACAAAAGCAGCAAGAGCAAAGGTGGGGTAGTTATCTGCAGATGGCAGAACCTTGCTCCAAAATCCTAAAGGTTTCTGGTGCAATTCACTTATGGGGGCCTGCCAGAGACTCCAAACAGCATCTCCTCCTGCCACTGACACTTCAAGGACCACTGGATCTGCTGGATCATATGGTCCCAATGGGAGAATAGCCTGCACAGTAGCCTGGACCTATAGCAAAGCCTTTTCTTCTTCTGGGCCCCACTCAAAACTAGCAGCTTTCCAAGTCACTTGGTGAATGTATCAGAGTAAGACACTTAAGTGAGGAATATTTTGCCTCCAAAATCCAAATAGCCCCACTAGGAGCTGTGCCTCTTTGTTGTAGGGGAAGCTAGATGAAACAACTTATCTTTTACCTTAGAAGGAATGTCTCCACGTGCTCCATACCCCTGGACTCCTAGAAATTTCAGTGAGGTAGAACTTTGAATTTTTGATGGATTTATTTCCCATCCCTTGGCTCTTAAATACTGTACTACAAATTCAGAGTGATTGCTACTTCCTGCTTACTAGATCCGGTCAGCATGACATCATCAATGTAATGGACCAGTGCAATGTCTTCTGGAAGAGAACTAAGTTGTAACACAGAGCTGGTGAGTTACTACACCCCTGAGGTAAGACAGTGAAGGTGTATTGCTGGCCTTGCCAACTGAAAGCAAATTGTTTCTGATGGTCCTTATGGATAAGTATGGAGAAGGCATTTTCTAAGTCAATAGCTGCATGCCAAGTTTCAGGAGATGTGTTAATCAGCTCAAGCAAGGAAACCACATCTGGTATTGCAGCTGCAATTAGAGTCACCTCTTGATTCAGTTTGCAGTAATCTACTGTCATTCTCTAAGACCCATCTGTCTTTTGCACAGGCCAAATGGGAGAATTAAAATGAGATGTGATGGGGACCACCAACCCTGCACCCTTCAAGTCCTTGATGAAGGGACTAATCTCTAGAATCCCTCCAGGAGTGTGATACTGTTTTTCTGTAGCTGATCATGGGTCATAGCTGGTATTGAGAACTACCTTCTTCCACTATCTGTTCTGTATTCCCTTGATCTCCAGTGAACACCTCGGCGGGTCTTGGTTCTTTCCCTGATGGAGTGACCCACACCTTCATTCCTGAATGCTCTGGGTCATTTGTCATTGTGCCTATGTTAGGCTGTTGTAGTTGGCTATTGATTTTAATAACAGGGAATAGTAATACTAAGAGGTGCCCTAAGGGATCTCCTGCAATCCACATATATTCTCCTTTCACTCCACTGTAGAGTAGTAGTCCGATTTCCCCTTGATAGTCTGGTCAATCACCCCGACAACACTGTGATTCCCTATTTAGCTTGTTTCCTCGGAGGTATGAGGAGGCCAAAATGACCAGGAGGAAGTCTTAGCTTCCAGTTCAGTGGTATCATTGTTTTGCTTCCAGTGCAATCTTCCTCCCTCTGGAACTAAGACTTCTAAGCCAGCAGAACATAAGGTCAAGGGAACAGGAAGCAAAAATTTTGCTAATGGATCACTAGGGGTAATGGTGAGTGGGATCATCCCTACTTCCACCCCTTGATTCCTGGACCCATGAATCCTGGCTATGGGAGACACAGTGCCATATAGTGGGTGCTCATTCAAAGCATATACAGCCTTTTGAAGTTCCTTACCCCAGTCCTGCAAGCTATTGCCACCTAGCTGGCACCTTAACTGTGTCTTGAAAAGACCATTCCACCTTTCTATCAGTGCAGCTGCTTCTGGGTGGTAAAGGAGCACGGTAAAACCAATGAATACCATGAGAGTGAGCCCATTGCCTTACTTCTGTGGCTGAAAAATGTGTTTCTTGGTCAGAGGCAATGCTATATGGAATTCCATGATGTTGGATAAGGCATTCTGTAAGTCCACAGATGGTAGTTTTGGCAGAAGCAGTATGCGCAGCAAAGGAAAATACGTATCCAGAATGCATGTCTATAAAAGTGAAAACAAAACACAGTCCCTTCCATGATGGAAGCAGTCCAATATAATCACCTTACAGCCAGATCACAGGTTGATCACCTTGGGGAATGCTGCCATATCGGGGACTCAGTGTTGTTCTCTGCTGCTGGCATACTGGGCATTCAGCATGGCCATAGCCAGATCAACCTGGTGAATGGGAGTCCATGTTGCTGTGCCCATGCATAGGGACCATCCCTGCCACCATGGCCACTCTGCTTATGGGCCCATTGGGTATTGAGAGGGGTGATTGAAGAAGGAGGTTGGCCACTATCCACAGAATGGGTCATCTTATCTACTTTATTATTAAAGTCCTCTTCTGACAATATTATCTTTTGGTGAGCATTTACATGGAAAACAAATACTTTTATATCTTTTGCCCGCGTGGAGAGGTCTACCCACATACCTCTTCCCCAAATATCTATGTCACCAATTTTCCAGTTATGTTCTTGCTACATTCCTGACCATCCAGCCAGATAACTGGCTATAGCCCATGAATCAGTATATAGTTGCACATCTGGACGTTTCTCCTGGCAGGCAAAATGTACTACCAGGTGCACTGCCCTAAGTTCTTCCCACTGATAATTTCCCTTCACCACTGTCCTTCAAGGATGTCCCAGAAAAGGGCTGTAATGCTGCAGCTTTCCACTTGCATGTGGTTGCTGCATAGCATGCAGAGCCATCCGGAAACCAGGCCCTAGCCTTCTCTTCCTGTGATAGCTGATCGTATGGTACTCCCCAAGGCCACAGGTGCATGTTGGGAAACAGAAGGCAGTACAGTAGCCATGGGAGCTATAGGTATCTGGGCAACTTCCTCATGTAATTTACTTACCCTCCGGGCCTCTCTGGCAATACCATTCCCATTTAATGATAGACTTTTCTAAAAAAAAATTTTTTTGGTACCAGGAATTGATCTCAAGACCTTGTGCTTGCCAGGCAGGAACTTATGCCACTGAGTTATATCCCAGGCCATGATAGACTGTTGCTGTGCACATCCAACCTTATGACTTGGTGGATCAGATAATACCCAGCCCATGTTAGGGAACTCAGGTCTCATGGTGACGTGGTGTCCTATAATCAAGTGTTCAATTTCCACTAGGGCCCAGTAGCAGGCCAAGATCCATTTTTCAAAGTACTCAAAACTTTAGCAAGAGCAATTAGGCAACAACAAAAAAAAAAAATAAGAGGGATATGTATAGGAAAGGAGGAAGTCAAATTATGTTATTTTGGGGTGATATAATACTACACCTAAAACCAAAAATCTACCAAAATACTCAGAATTAATAATCAAATTTAATGATATAGCAGGATACAAAATCAACACCAAAAGATAACATTTCTGTATGCTAATATTGAACCCACTAAGAAAGTAATTAGGACAAAATAGCATTCACAATAGTACCAATACATTAAATACTTAGGAACTAACCTAAGAAAACGAAAGACCTTTACAATAAAAGCTATAATACTCTTAAAATGGAAATTGAAGAGGACATCAAAAAATGAAAAGGTATCTCTTCTTCTTGGATAAGCAGAACCAATGTAGCCCAATGGACATACTTCCAAAATTGTTATACAAATTTAATGCAATCCCAATCAAAATGCCAAAACTACTCTTCACAGAATGGAAGTAAACAATATCAAACCTTGTAAGAACCTGTAAAGACCCAGAATAGTTAAAGCAATACTTGGCAACAAGAACAAAGAGGGAGACATCACAATTCAGAATTTGAAGTTATATTGCAAAGCTAGAGCGAAAACAAGAGCATAATGCTGGCACAACAGCGGACATGAGTATCAGTGGAACAAAGCAGAAGCAGAAATAACCCAAGCTCCTTAACTATTCTATGTTTGACAAAGGAAATTTAAAACCTCTACAGGTGTCTATTAGATTTAATTCCATATTGGATTAACAATGCACTAAAATGCACTCTTCCTCTGTCATTACTAGCTGCTGTGTGTATTCATGTACTGTAAGCGCGAAGGCACTGCTAGGCACTGGGAATCACAGGGTTGTACAGTGCTGTGATTGGTAGGATCTAGAGGTGGAGAAAAGACCCAGAGCAAGGCAAGAGCAGGCACTTTCTCATCACACTCCAAACACCATGGAGAGCTGAACTCGTGTGGATTCCTTGACCCCCAACCCCTACCAGATGCTACTGAAGTTTTTACAGAAAGTGTCTCTTCTGCTGAGTCCTAAATACGTTTGAATTTGAGTGCTGGGAAAGACACAATTTGTGAAGCAAACAACTGAAATCCTGGATCGCTTGGTATAGAAAGTCCACATCAGCACCAAGGGAGCCTATTTCCAGCCCCAGAAACCGCTGAAACCCTGGTAAGTTTGAAACTCAGCAAGTGGTTTCATTAAAGAGTTTGAGGAGCATTGGCACTAGCTCTTCCCTAAATTTCTTGTGGAATTCAGCGGTGAATCCGCCAGAACCTGAGCTCTTCTTCGTTGGTAAGTTTTTAATTACATCTTCAATTTCATTGACTGGTACTGAGTTATTTATGCAATTTTTATCTTCCTCACTCAGCTTTGGTAATTCATATGTATCCAGGAATCTGCCCATTCCTTCCACATTTTCCACCTTATTAGAATATAAGCTCTCAGAGTAGGTGTTGATGATTCTCTCAATTTCTGCATGATCCATTGTGATTTCACACTTTCCATTCCTAATTCCATGGATTTGAGTCTTTCCTTTTGTTGACCATGTTGGCTAGGTGTTTGTCAATGTTACTTAATCTTTCAAAGAACCAACTCTTCAATTCATTAATTCTTTGTATTGTTTTCTTAGTCTCAATTGCATTAATTTTTGCTCTGGTCTTTATAATTTCCCTCTCTTCCAAGCTTTGGGCTTGATTTGTTCTTCCTTTTCTAGAAGTTTTAGTTGTTTATTTGAGATTATATAAGGTTGTTTATTTGAGCTCACTGTTTTCCTGATGTTAGAGTTCACCACTGTAAATGTTCCTTGTAAGACTGCTTTCATTGCACCCCTTAAGTTCAGGTATGCTGTGTCAGAATTATCATTCAATTGTAGATGCTGTCTAATTTCTTCTTTGATTTCATCTGTGACACATTGGTTGTTTGGCTGGGTGTTATTTAATTCCCATGTGTTTGTGGAGCTTTTGTGTTTTCTTTTGCTGTTGATTTCCAATTTTATTGTATTATGATCTGATACTATGTGTAAAATAATTTCAGTTCCTTGGCCTTTACTTAAGCATGTTCTGTGAGCTAGTATGAGGTCTATTTTGGAGAATGTCCCATGTGCAGCTGAGAAGAATGTGTATTCTAATGTTGTGGGGTGAAACACATTGTACACATCTACTAAATCCTTGTTCACAGGTTTAGTCCAGTTCTGATATCTCTTTGTTGATTTTTTTGTCTAATTGATCTGTTTATTTGTGACAGTGGTATATGAAGTTTCCCCATTACAATTGTGTTGGTAGTGTTTACTTGATTTTTCATGTCTGTTAGTATTTGTTTTATATAGTTGGATGCACTGGTATTTGGTGTATATATATTTGTGATTGTTATCTCTTCCCTTTGAGTTTTACTTTAACAAATGTGTAATGACCTTCTTTGTTTGTTTTGATCAGTCTTGGCTTGAAGTTTACTTTTTCTGTAAGTAGAATAGCTACTCCTGCATTTTCTTTAGTCTCCAGCTCATGAAGTATTGTTTTCAATTCTTTGACTTTCAGTCTATGGATTTCTTTTAGAGTTAAATGTTTTCTCATATTTTTGTGCTACTCTGATTCTTTTGGTTGGTGAATGATACCACTTGCATTGATGTTTATAACTGATACATTTTGACTTATTCTTTTAATATTATTTTCCTTTTCTTGGTTCCCCATCTTCCTTCTGTTTAACTGCTTGCCTTGCCCAGCGGCTTCTTTCTATTGGTGTTTTTGGAATTCTGGTCTTTGTTATCTCTTTCTAAAATATCCCTCAGAATATTTCTGATTTTACCAGGGAGTAAAGGAGGCAGACAAGGGAGCAGGGGTAGGAAACTGCTCCTAAATGATCTCAGCAGACCCTTAAGTGGCCAGCCAGTTATAGGCAGGGGAGAAATGGGACGTGACTGCAATGCAAAGTTCAGGAGGCTGAGAAAAGCAAACTGGCAGTAAAGCAGGTGCCCCAAACTCAGTTGGGTGCCTTTTACTTGCTGCCTGACATTGGAATGAATCCAGTGAGTTGCCAGCATTCTGAGCCAACCAGAGGTTCCCAGCATGGCAACCTTTGTGTTATTGCTCTGTGTGTGTGTGTGTGTGGGGGGGTGTTTTGGGGTGTGTGTACTTCTTTTTTTATTTGATTTTTTGGGTGTCAATTCTTTTTATGTTTGTGTGTAGCTTTATAGCTGTGTATATAAATTTTCTACTGTTGCTTGGAAAATATTTCAGGTACTTAAGACATGTATGCCCATTTCAGGGGTGGTCTCTAGGTGTTTCTTAACTTTACTTGAGTGTGTCTACTTGAGTTTAACAGTTGGGTGCAACCTCATATACCTTTACTGACCTCCCATCTACAATTTCATCCTTTCCTTACCTATATTATTTTTCCACTTATAGCTTCCATTTCTCCACTCTCCCATATATGTATTATAAGCTTTTTTTCTCTCCTCCTTTTCCATCTATTCTTTTCATACAAGAACTATTAGGACTAATCTAAATAGCACAGTATCTTAGCATTTCACATTAGATATTCCCTCACCTAAGGCTGTCTTATAGGATTTCTGAAATTCATGTTCCTATTAAGTCATTAATTAAACTCAATCTCCCATATTTTCTTTTACTATTTAATGTCCCTCACATCATTTTCTTCCCTCACTTCTCCTCTAACACCGTCAATGGCTCCCCATGCTCCTTTTCTATTTAATATAGAAATATAATTAAAACATTTTTCTGTTCTAGAGTACACATGAGGGACATATGTTTATGGACAACTCTACATGAGTGCAAACTGTTATTTTTGTTTCTGCAGTGTTTTACATCATTGTACTTAGTTCTCCTTCATGAAAGGTTTTTGCTTACATCTTCTAAAATAGGAATTCTGCTAGTGTACAAGTTGACTACAATCTTCATAAAGAATGTCCAAAAAGTTCCCACTTATAAATCTCTACCTTGGGGCTGTGGATATAGCTCAGTGGCATAAGCAGTTGCCTGGCAAGCCTGAGGTCATGAGTTCGATTCCTGCTACCAAAAAAAAAATAATAATAAATCTCTATCTTTAGTATTTTCTCTATGCCTGAATATTTATCCTCTTGCCTGCCCCCTTTATAAGTATAAAAAATATCATAAATTACTTTTTATCCTTCCACTCTCTCTTTTATTTCTTTTTCATCTTCCATTTCTCTCAAATATTTAAATTTTTATTTATTTTTTCCATTTGTAGGAACAAAAGAGACAGAGTCCACAATGGTTATCTGTGTACTGGGAAGAGGGAAGATCCAGTAGCTGTGCACCCCAAGAAGATGGAAGGCACAGAGAGCAAAAAGTATCAAGGCTATAGCAGTAGTCCAAGGATGAAAGTTACAAAAGTGTCACCAGAGCAAGTCTACATTGGAAGGTTAAAAAAAATGGAGACTCTTGTACAAAGGCAAAGGCAAAGTCTGGAGCTCTTTAAAAACAGAAATGCATCATCTTGCTTTTTCTTTTCTTTCTGTCCAGAGCACAAGCATATTTGTTGGTGCCATCCATATCTGGTATGGATCTGGCTCCCTCAGTTTGATAGACACCAAGGTAATCAACAGCAGAAGTAACCAGAACTCTGCTTTGGTAATGTGATAGGTATTTCTTAATCCATCAGGTTGATATATCATGAGTAATGTATAAAATGCATATTATTTTCCAAAATTTAATGAAGAAAATATAAAACCATGAATAGATCAATAGAAGGCAATGAAAATAAGGCAGTAATAAAAACTATAAAATAAGAAAATCCACAATTCAGTCTATTCATCGCTATATTTAGCAGAATTTCAAAAAATCCTAGTTCTAATACTTCTCAAATTCTTCTGTGAAATTATGCTGCCAAAATATTCCATAAATCCAACATTATCATTGGACCAAAACCTGAGAAAAACACAGCTATAAATTAAATAAATAAATAAGCAAAGAAAGTACAGATCAATTTTTTAACGAACATAGATGAACAAATCCTCAACAAGATACTTGTAAACAGAATATAACAAGCACTGAAAAGATGGCAAAGTCAAATTCATCTGAGGGACGCAAAGATGGTACAAACTATTTAAATCAGTAAATATTATATATCATAAAAATTGAAGTAGGGATAAAAATCAAGTCATCATCTCAGTAATGCAAAAAAAGCCTTTAACCAATTTAATATTCTTTCATGATAATAAAATAATGACAAAAATATGTTCAGAAGACCTTTCCTCCAACTGACAGATCCAAGATGACGTCATACTAAATCAAGAAAAAAAATCACATATAAGAGAAGGGTGTCCACTGTTATCATTTCCATTCAATATATTACTCAAAACATTAACTGGAGCAATCAGTCAAGAGAAATAAGTAAAAGGAATACAAATAGGAAAGGGAAAAATCAAATGATTTTTTTTTGCAGATGATACAATTCTTCACATAAACAATTCTCAAAACTCCACCAGGGCTAGGGATTTAGCTCAGCGGCAAAAGCGCCTGCCTGGCAAGCGCAAGATCGTGAGTTCAGTTCCTGGTACCGGAGAAAAACCAAAAAAAAAAAAAAAACAAAAAACAAAACAAAACAAAACAAAAAAAACTCCACCAGAAGGCTCTTGGAGGCAATCAAAAGCTTTAGCAAAGTGACACGTTTCAAAATCAGCATACAAAATCTCAATATCATTCCTGTAAACCAACAGTGTATCCATTGAGAAAATAAACAGGAAACAATCCAATCATGGCAGCTCAAAAAAATTAAGTACCCAAAGATCACCTGAACCAAGAAGATGAAAGACTTCTATGATGAAAAATATAGAAATATGAAGAAAAAAGTTGAAAAGGACACTACAAAATACAAAGACATACTTTGTTCTTTCATAGACAAAAATATTATCAAAGTGACATATTACAAATATTGAAAGGTTTAATACAATTCCAAACAAAATATCAACATCATCCATCACATAACTAGATGAAGTAATCCTAAAATTTATATGGAACCAGAAGATATCTAGAATAGCCAAAGCAATCCTCAGCAGAAACAGCAAAACAGGAAGTATTACAACTTTAGATTTCAAATTATACCACAAAGCTACAATAATAAAAACAGCATGATACTCACACAAAAATAGACACATAAACCACTAGCATAGAAAACAGAGAAACATCCCCATTTACCTCTAATTATCTGATATTTGAAAAGCGGAGGAACACTAGAGGAGGGATAGCTTCTTTAACCAACAGCACTGGCAAAACTGGTTATCTATGCATTAACAAATGAACCTAGAGTCACATCTCTCACCGTATTATAAAATCAAATTGAAATTCATCATAGACCTAGATATAAAAACAGAAACACTGAATATGCTGGAGGATAAAATAAGTAAAACATTTGAAAACATAGGTGTAGGCAAGGACTTCCTGAGCCAAGCCCCAATTGTACAAGAAATAAAACCAAGAATCAACAAATAGGATTTTATAAAATTAAGAAGCTTCATCATAGGAAAGGACACAATCTATTCAATGAAGAGACACTTTACAAAATGGAAAAAATGATATTTTTAGCTACTTTTCTGACAAAGGGCTAATATTAAGAATATATATACAAAAAAACTTCATCACCCCCCAAACAAAATACCTAGTCAAAATTTGGGCGGTTGTAATGAAGAGACACTTCTCAAAAGAAGTATAAATGGCCAGTAGTGTAAAAAGTACCCAACAGTTTTGTCTAGTAGGGAAATGAAAATCAAAACAATGTGGGGACTCCATCTTCAGTAAGAATAACTATGATCAAGGGCTCAAAGAGCAGTGCATGCATGCTAGCGAGGATGTGGAAATAAGGAATCTTTTCACACTGGTGATGAGAATGAAAATTAGTACAGCTACTATAGAAATCTGTATAAATCTCCTTGAAAAGCTGAAAGGTAAAATTCGATTTGACTCAGCCATAACTTCCTGGGTATATTCTATAAAAAAGTTAGACATCATGTACTAACGATATATGTATAGATATATGCATGTTTTTAGCAGAGCAATTTACAATATATGAATTATGGAAATGACCTAGATGCCTGTAAACCAATGAATGGATGATAATATAAACAATGGAGTACTACCCAGCCACAAAGAATGGTAAATTTTGGTCTTTTGTAAGAAATTAGATGGATCTTGAGACCATATGTTAAGTGAAATATTTCAGACACAGGCAGTGAAATATTGGATGATTTCTCTTATATGTTAAATACTGAATATAAATATTTTAAAGAACAAAATAATGGAGAGGTGGTAGGAAACAGGGAGGTAGATTTTTTGGAGGCAGGAAAAGGTATCCAGGGAAGAGGGTGAACAAAGATGGGAAGAAAAGGATGCAAAAGTGATCAGGACATTACATCCTGTGTACATATTTATAATAGTTTCCTAAAAGTAATGTAATTATTATGTATCACAAACATATCCTAATTTAAAAATTAGTGAAGTTTGAAGTAGAACAGAAAGGATGCAGACTGAGATGGGGAAAGCCTTCAGAAGTAGAAATATGGAAAGAATAAGATATACATCACACACTGCAAAAGTATTTGGTATGTTTTAGGAGAAGCAAAATAACCAAATTTCATATTTTCATTTCCTTATTTATAAAAAAGATATGTAGAGATAGTTGGTAAATTAGCTAGTTAATTCAGCTAATTAACTAGTTGTTTGTAAAATTTTTTTAAAAACCTCTTGATAGTTACTATTATGATATTGAATCTTTTGAAAGCATTTTAACTGATTGAAAGATCAACGGCAGAGGAATTCTATAAGTATCTATCTTTCTGTTCTGTGCATTGAAGAGAACAGTCTTGTATAATACAGGAAGAGAAAAACTGCAGTGCTGACAGCATATACTAGAACCTCTGATAATGATTCGCTATGACTTGTAGAAATAAATACTTTAAAACCTATTTCAATAGAGACTTCATCCATCTGGGTTAGAATTTTGTGCTTTATTTTTAATTAATCTTGGGGAAAATGGGAAGCTGATTATAGCTTTCTACTTCAGTTGAGCTAATTACTGCAGTCATCAAAGTGTCTTCATGTATTTACCAAATTTATTAAACTCCTACTATGTATCTGGCAAGGTTTTAGACACCAAAAACATGGAGTACACAAGAAAATTTCCTCGCTTGTGGTATTTTATTCTAATGTCAATGAAAGTAGAATGTAAGTAGATAATTACTAAAAAAATGCTGGATAGTATTCAATGCTCTGATGGAGAATAATAAAGTCCATGTGGCCAGGTTGGACTGAGACCGGTAGAGAGTGCATGGAGATGGCCAGAAGAGCCAGACTACAGCCTTGTTATGTGATGATCTAGGATATGACAAGAAATTTCAGATTTGTTCTATCAGAGTGGGAACCCACTGGGGGGCCAAGATAATTGGAAAATAAACACTTCTATCCTTGCTTGGAATATAGCATGTAAGAGTCACTTGATAAATAATAAGTTCTATGTGTATAGAAAACCAAAATCATGACATAATCATGTCTAGATCATGAAAGAAAAGACAGGGTTTGGGTTACACTTTGTAAAAAGTTCCTCTGCTCTTAACTAGGAGGTGAGAGTTAAGAGAGACGGGACCTAGTCATTTAGTCCAGAGAAGAGGTTGTACTGGGAGAGTGGTGAAAGTATTCAGAGGCCCATGTAAGGAGAGTATTTGGGAAAGCTTGATCAATAGGTACTAAGTTATGGTTGAATACCAGCTAGAAGTTTTGGGGTGCTGTTCCATGGTAGGGTGAAGATAGGTAACAAAAAGGTACCACACATTGCAAAAGGCTAGAGGACAGAGTTTTCAAAGTTTTCAGCATAAAAAATAATAACATTTTGAGGAAATAGGTATATTTAGTCTTATTTAAACATTACATAGTGTACACATCTATTTAAGAAATATATGGGATGTCATTAATGCATACACTTTTGTTTAATGGAAA
Source organism: Chinchilla lanigera (assembly GCF_000276665.1). Classification (NCBI taxonomy): domain Eukaryota; kingdom Metazoa; phylum Chordata; class Mammalia; order Rodentia; family Chinchillidae; genus Chinchilla; species Chinchilla lanigera. Next base: position 3,703,790 of record NW_004955526.1, on the reverse strand, counting down.
TGCATGTGAAGTAACATTGCAGTAGTATGTGAAGTTAAAAAGTACATTTAATAAATATATATATTTTTACAAGGGGCTGAAGCATATTTTGGAGAACCTGTTAGATCAATTTATAGAGTAATTGTGCATTACGTGTGACATATGTCAGAAACATGAAAAAATATCAATTAAAGATATCTGAGATTTCTGTTCTTAGTGTATAACAGTGGCACCATTGAGAAGGGAATGAATGGGGAGAGAGCAAGTTAAGGGCAATCGGTATTTTCATTACACAACACTGGGTATGTAGATTCACACAGAAATCTGTGCTGATTGGCAAGGCTGAGACCAGAGTGAGGCAAGTGTGAGGCAGTCAGGTAAAATCTGTGGAGTCACAAAAGTAGAATAACTGAGGTAAACAATATTTTAGTCTAATAATGTAACATTTTGAAAAGTGAAAACTAATGCAAACAGTCATCAAAAATATTTAAGATTTAAGCAAACACAGGATCAATAACAGTGCTGTACAGTTATACCAAAGTTTAAAAATGTTGTAGTTGATATTTTAATAAATATTACACTGAAATACTTTATATTTTAATTTTAAAATATTAAAGAAGTGCTATTTAATAGTGATTGCATCAGCCTACCCTCTCTGTGGCTGGTTGTGCAGGGTATGAATGGTGCCCTGGGAGGTGGTTTTAAAACTTCCATGGTGCTTCACAGCAGCCCATCTTGCATACTAAACCCTCCCTGAAACAAAAGCAGCATTAATGCATGTATAGGTCAGCTCTCCCTGTGCTGGACAAAGCATCTGACAACTGAAACTTGAGGAGAGGTTTATTTGGCTCCAGTTTCAGAGGTTTCAGTTCACTGTGGGCTGGCTTTGAGGTAGAAAGACCAGGGCAGAAGGGCACAGTGAAGCGAAACTGCTTAAGTTATAGCAGCTGGAAGCAGAGCACAGGAAGAACCCCACAGAGGAAAGGGCCAGCTACCACATATAGTCCCAAGGTCATCCTACTGTGACCTACCCAGACACATGCAGAAGTGCGCTGCACTAATTTCCTAGGTGACTGACCAAACAGGTTAGCAACACAGCTTCACAATATATTGTGCCTTTCGGTATAAGAACTATAACTTGGAAAAAACTTCAAGTAAAACAAAGAGAGAGTATGCATGTGTGTGTGTGTGTGTGTGTGTGTGTGTGTGTGTGTGTGTGCTAGAAGAGAGCAGAGAATTGGAAGGAAAGAGTGAGAAAAAGAAAACTGATAATTGAAGTCTATGTCTTATTTATTGATCTCTCACTCCGAATAAAGCAGTGTGTCAAACACTTTGCATATATTTTATCTGCGTAATACTGAAATATGGATGCTTTCATCTTCATGGATGAGGAGATGGAGATAAGATGGAAGTTAAGTCTTTTGATCAAGGTATTGAAATTGATCCATGGCAGAAGTGAAATAGATGTGTCTGCATTTGCAATCTGCATTCCCATCTACTGAAGTGCTTTGATGTGTTTTTAACATCTTCTCTAAGAATCCAAAGAGAAAGTCACCCCAAACAGTAATTAAAGCCTTTTTATATCAATTTGGCATCTATACATGAGAGTTAAGAACTACTTAATCATCAAATAATTTTATCATTTTAAATATAGAGGAAAATTATTCATATTGCAATAATGTTTCAAAAACTATTTCATAATAGAGCTAGAAAAGTTTAATCTTCAAAACTGCACATGCAAACCATATGGGAACCCTGGGGCTAAATAATCATGAGCATAAGAAGAAAAACTAGCATATTTGACATGTCAGGAATAGTATAAGATTTTATAAAAATAAAAGTAAAAAACCAGTGGCTTCAAATTATAAGACATACCAAGTGAAATCAAAGAAAGAAAATCCATGGATAGTGACCCAGAACCTACTTATAAGAATTATATAAAAGTAAAATGAATGAATACATGAATTCTTCTGAGCAATATAAAAGAACACTTGAAATATTAGAGATTCTTATTAAACCTTACATAGCTCTTTTTTATATTGCAAGGTCAAGTTTTTTCTTTTAATACAGCACACTGCTCCTATGATGTCTGTATCAGGAAAACACAGTCAAGACATTGTATAATTTAATTTGGATTAAAAATTGTGAAAATTGGCAGGAAAAGTCTGGAAAACATAAGATTCTTGCAGAAAAAGAACAGAAATTAAATTTCCTTGCTTTGAAAATTTAAAAATTTCCAAGTAGTGCGTAAAACAAATATATGCAATCTTTTATGATTGGCTTTTTTATTAGGAATTTCTCCTTAAAGATTCAACCAAGTTGTTGTTTATATCAATAATTCTTTCTTACTGATGAGTGGTTGTATTGGTCAGGGTTCCCACTGGGACTGAATACCTGACACACACACTTTAAGGAGAAGGGTTCCTTCGGGGTTGCTCTTTTGGAGTCCAGAGCTGGCTGGCTGTACGGCAGGAACCTCATGGCGGGAGGGCATGGTGGAGCCGCACTGCTCACTCACTTCTTGGTATCTTGGAAACAGAGATGATGATGTTCAGAAGTAAGAGACCAGGGACCAGATATATTCTCCAAGGTCAAACCTTCATCACTCTCCCAGACACACCAGGTGTAATTTTCCAATAACGCCCTATGTGGTTCTCAAGCCAATCAGGCTGAACTGTCCCAGTAACGTTATAAGTAAAAGTACTATAAGCATATGTGTATAGGTTTTTAAGTTTTATTTCTTTGAAATAAATGCCCAGGAACACAACTGCTAGGTCCTACAGTAACTGCCTGTCTCACGGAGGAACTGCAGCATGCAGTCTGTCTGCATCCTTACCAGCACTTCCCAAATGGAGAAAGAACACTGGTCGATAGAGGTTATGGTTAGGAGGGAGTTGAGGAAGTAAGTATGAGAATAAAATAAGGAAAGAAATTTTATTCGTGATGGAAGTGTTTGGGGTCTTAACAGTCTGACAGATAAGCAAACATATTATGATAAAATTTTATGGAACTCAGTCAACACCAGGACATGTAAGGACTGAAGGCAAAATTGAAGAAATCTGATAAGGTTTCTGGATTATATCTATCTCTATATTCTAATTGTAGTGATTGTAACTTGGCAAGAAGTTATTATCAGCAAACTGGATAGAAGATCTGTGATGTGTTTCGGCATTATTTCTTACAATTGCACGTGAATCTAAAATTGTTTCAAACACTTTTCTTTTAAAAATGCATTGCAGAACTACATTTATTATAGAAGTATGACATTATCACAAGAGTAGCTATAGAATGGAAGGATAGAATACAGAGCTTGAAATTAGCATGTGCTAAAAATATTTCTCAAATAATTGAGGAAAAATATTCAGTTTATACATTATCCACTTGAGAATAACCAGTCTTCAATATAAAGTCAGATCTCAATATTATAAATTAAAATTTATTATGTAGAATAAATTCTTCAAGGATTGTATTTCTTTAGTAAAGCTATAACATAAATATCAAAGGTTTAAATATGCAAAGAATATTTTTAAAAAGAGGGAACGTCTTTCATAGTTCCATGTTAATGGGAATGTTTTCTGTCGATCTTGTAATAAATTTAAATCTATGTGGGCAAAGAGTTAATACTGCAGGAGTCTTCTTGGTAGACTTTTGGGCTCTGTATACAGTGCTACTTCATTTAGAAAAGAACTGAGGTAGAAATTACGGCAGACCTCTTCTCAGATACCTGGTCAGAGTTAATGAAGTGACATTTTTAAAGTAATGAAACAAAACAAAACACCCACAAAAATTGTGAACCTAGAATTGTATGATCAGAAAAAGTATTTGCAAAAATGAAAGAAAACAAAGCCTTTTCAAACAAACAGAAAACAAGAATTATCTTCAGCAGAACAACTCTATAAGAGTTGTTATGACAACTCTAAAACTAAGTTCTTTTGACAGAAACAATGATACCACTCAGAATTGTAGTGTTCAAAAAGAAATAGAGATCTTTGGAAATAGTAAAACTGAAGCAATTACAACAGATATTTTTATCATTTTTAATAACTTTGAAGCAGAATTTTATATCTAAACTAATGATAGTACTGATGTATTTTGCATCTATAGCATATATAAAAGTAAAATATATGACAACAATAAAAAATGGATGGGAAAGAATAATAGACACATTATCTGGCGAGAATAAGTAAGGCTTTTATTCTTCTCCTGAAATGACATGATATTCAGTGTTATTTCTGATTTACATTGATCTAGATAGATCAAGACTGATTCATTCAAGATTTTAAGGTACAGTAGAGGTATCTAAGATGTTTAGCACTATATCAGTACATATACTATGCTAGGAAACTGTGAATACTGTTTTCTCACCATTAAGCTACAATCTTTTATTTTGAAAAATAACACATTATTGTTAACAAGTGTCTGTTGTGGGTAAAGAATAGCACATTTCAGAAATTACAGTAAATTATTAATAGGAAAAATTTAAGCTTAGATCATGAAAAAGGCATGTTACTAATAGGACTTTGTAGTGATTTTACAAATTTCTGGAGAGAAAATAAGAAACCACAGTTTTACCAGGAAGGGAAGGAGAAAAATCTGCTACAAAATACAATGAAAATAATCTCCAAAAATATAATTTGTATCACAAATAAGATCACAAGAGAGAAAAACAGAAAATGAACAGATGAAGCCCGGAAATTTGAGAAAGATATGAGTAATTATGGTGCATCCTAGTTTTTGTTAAAATGATTTGACAATACTGTTAGTGAAAGACAACCCAACTTTGGGATCAAGCTGACAGAACTGGCGTGAGTAGCTGTATCCCCACTGGCCTAGCTCTTAGCGAGTCACCAGCTGCACAGATGAGTCTTGAATAAATAATCGAGTCAACACTGGTCACTGACAGTGATGTTCAGGGGAGACAACTGTGCTATGTAAGCCATAGTTGGAGAGAAATGGAAAGACCACTCACATTCATCCATCTGTCTTTGTTTTCTCTTTATACGCTCTTGATTATGGATTTTCTAAGTTAATTTTTTTTCTTATAAATATTGCACTATGCACTATTTGTCATAATTACTAAGTTTCTCAGAACCTTCTTAAATTTTGTGTTCATGACACCACTTCATTGTTGTACACTACTTTTAACCATGAACAATCATCACCAGAATATTTCAATTGCTGAAGTCTTTGTTCTTTGCGGTGTTCTAATTATAAAGCAACACGAAATGCCAGTACATGAAGGATAAGAATCCAAATGATATCTACTTTATATTCAGCTGATGGTATGAACCTTCACATACTGGAGCCATAGGGGTTAAAAGGCATTTGACATATGAGTTTTGTTTTATTATGCAAGAGTAAAACACTTCTTCCCATGAATAACTTAGGGGGAAAGACCAATTAGCAGCTCAGTATTAGCATTTCTCTGTCTTCAGATAACAAAGATAATTGACTGAAAATGAGACAGACTAGAAATTTTAATTCCCTACCCCCCACAATACAGCCTGTGGGAGGCAGAAACTGGAAGCCAGCCAACCCAGTGCATTCTCACTGTCTAAGACACATTGTGAAGAGAATGCATCAGCCTCATGGCCACAGGCCACAGCCAAGTGAGTATTGCATGAGTAAGAAGAAAAGTCTATGCTTAGGGAGCCAAGACCCCTTAAAGATCTATAACTGAGTCGTTTACACAATGCGTCTTTGTTTATTTGGTAGCAGAGTGTGATATCACTTATCTTCCTTCTGAAAGTGCTTGATTTGTCTTTGTATCATTTACAGCACTGCAATTAAGAGGTAGGTTTTCCATAAATATTGAAAATTCATCCATGAAAGAATTTCTCCTATTCTACCCTCGACTCATAAAATGTATTTTAGAAACTAAGCATTTTGACAGAAGACTAAGAAATAATACATTTCAAGGGGTCCCAACTGATTAGGATAAGAAGTTAATTATTCATTGGCTCCCGCTGTTTTTAAAATTAATTTTATTGGTACACTTTTGATGTATGTATTCATCACATTTATCATAGGAAATTTGTACCTGTAAATATTGGTCACAAAGATGCAGTTGAGTTTAAAAATCTATCTAAATGCAGTTGGTACCTGGGGCATGCTATTTTGTGAAACAAGTTAATGAATTATACTCTCGTGTGTGACATGTTCAAAGGTGGCAAGTTAGATCTCTGTCCTTATTTTGATTTGAAAGAAAATAGGAAAATAAACAGGGTGGAGCACATATTCAAGCACAATTCTACCACCCTAAATGAAGAGAAAGTAAATGATGGAGAAAGCCAAGAGAAACAGGGAGACTTATCCAACTTGAGAATTCCAGAACAAAGTTACTTGAAAGTGTGAACAATGTAATCACTTAACTGTACCTATTTGGTGAGGTTGCCTCAGAAGCTGGAGACAGGTGTTATTTAATTAGGTCCACTGTTGAGGGGAAACTATCACTATTTCATTCAGGAATAAAATACAACACTTAAAATGGGTTTTCGTCATTAACAACTCTAATGACAATGAATAAATGCATCCTTAAACAGTTTGTGAAAGATATAACCACAGAGACCTATATGTTGTTAAACTAATTTTTAATTGTTGGATAAGTTTTAGTTGAAGTTAATAATATATATTTCATTTATTCCTTAATTATCCTTTTCTATTTCATTTTTGCTTAATTTGGAAATATATACTCAAAATTTTTCCTTTTACCACATCATTTGTGCTTTAAGATTCCTCTGCTAATTTTTTTATACCGTTACTTTGTAGTTAGCCACATAGGATTATTTTATCCTTGATTTATATTTTTTCAATGTAAATTAAATTCTACTTTCTCCCATTTTGTCAAAAATATTTTCCTTGGGGCTGGAGATTTAGCTCAGCAGCACAGCACCTGCCTGGCAAGTGTGAGGTTGTGAGTTCGATTCCCGGTACTGGGAAAAAAAAAAAAAAACAACCAAAAATATCTTCCTTTTCCTAAATTATTACTTCTGGGCAGATTTAAGTTTAGTCCCATAGGGTTCTTCTTATTTCACTCAAATAAACTTTTCTCACATTCAAAAAATGAAGTAACTTGATTCTTTTAGCAAAAATGACCAGTTTTATATATAATTTAAAAAATCTTATCTAATCCTAATTTGTACCTTATTTTTCTAAGTATTTGGATAATTTTTATTTAATTCATTGGAACAGAAGTTATACTTTTCCTATTGGAAGCCACTAACATAAAAAATAAAAACATGAATGTCTTGCCTTGGGCATGTGAAAACGCTTTTTAATTTGGATAGCCTATTTTCTCACTATTGAGAACTGATGTAAGATGTATGATTGCACAGTACAGTGAAAGTTTAAATCAAAAAATGCATTAGAGTAATGATACAGTGCCATTAACACCCCTCAGAACAATCCCCTTCTCCTTAAACCCACTTCTCTCTTGATCGCACCACTTGCTGAAGCAGTAAGTAGAAATTATGTCCTTCGTCTCTACTACCCACAATTTTCCAGGAGAAATAAGTAAATTGTCAGAATCTTAACATCCTATGTAACAAAATTGGCATTTAAAACAACAGAATTGAGCAGCTTATTTTTACTGTGGGCACACGGCAGACTGTTCAGACTTGTGCAGTGAATGAGTAACTACCTCTTGACCTGCCTGGCCTTAGGTGCAGGGCTGGCGGTGCTTGTGTGTGTGTGTGTGTGTGTGTGTGTGTACACACCACTATATTTTGACCTGCCTGTGGCTTTGCTCTTCCATTCACATGCTGGCAGTAACCTTCCAGTGAACCAGCAAATGTGCAAACGTGTTAAACAGAGCTCTTTATTAGAAGTAACTGCAAGAACAGCGTGCCAGAAAGTAGAAAGTATTGGCAGTGGAGTCAAAGACGTCATGTTTCCACAGGTCTTCATCGATCAGTTATTTGGCTTTGGTGGTCCTCAGACTGTATCTGTGAAACATAAGTCCCGCTGGATCTCACATGTTAAACTATATATTTCGTGAAGTCTGAAAAAGAGAAAAGATGCCTTAAAGGAGGACAGAAAACATGAGGAAGCCATACTCTCCTTTGGAAGGCCAATGTGTTACCTCTTTGCTATTACCTACTGTGGATACTGAGGCTTCGTCTATGTTGTAGTCAGTGTTTGCAAGAGAAACAATACAGGACACACAATCATAGGATTATTTTATAATAGTCACTCAAAGAGTTTACTACAAAAGTGTGCACTGAGTCTGTCCACACACTAAAGGCCAAAAGAAGCCAACTGAGGGCCTGGATCCACTGGTAATGTCCTGGATGAGTCCAGTTGAAAACCTAGAGCCCATAACAAGCCCCCGCACTACAAGTCCAAATGGAGGCCTAGAGCCCACAATGTCTCATGTAGGCCTGTTTCATGGATCTGCACTAAGAAAGCTCCAAGGTTAGTGGTGGAAGCTAAGAAGTCTGTGCCAGGGAAATGGAGACTCTGTTCTAGCAGGCTGAGGGATCTGCACTGGAGCCAGGAAGTAATGCTCAAAGTTAAGGCCAGAGCTCCCCTGAAAATTACCACAGCCATCCTCAGAGACAACAAGGTCCCCAGCAACTCCCACGATGAGAACAGCTGAGCTTATCAGGAAAGCCAGCATGAAAAGCTTATCCAGGACATTGAACAGTCCACTATCCCCTCCGGAGCCAGGAAGCAATACTCAAGAGTGAGAACCAGAGCTCCCCCAAAGTGAACCACAGCCATCCTCAGTGCCAACAAAGTCCTGAATATCATCTCCTGTGATGATGATAACAGCAGAATTCATCAGAAAAGCCAGCATAACAAGCTCCTCCAAGAGAACCTACAGCCCCAGAAGAACCAACAGCTCCCCACAGCTCTTCTTCTTCTTCTCCCATTCTTTTATTTTATTAGCAACAGTCCTCGGGTGGGCCTCCCACACCCAGAACCACGCTGGTTCAGTTCAGCTGGATGTTACAAGCTGAGCACCAGTAATCAATCCACCACAGTATACAAGCTGATTTGAAACAAGGTTTTGACAAATGAATACTACTGAAAACTACCCAATGGTCTTTTCCATCCTAAAAGCTGACTTTCCCGTGGGGTTAATATAATGTATAAATATAATAAATCATATATTTTCATTGCAACTTTCATCTTTTGTACAGTTTCCACATTTATAACCTTATTTAATTTTGTGTAGGAGAACAGATGTGATCCTCACTTCACACTGCGGACCTATCTGTCAAGTGAATGGGTCGCTAGGTGACTAGAATCCAGACCGTCTCCCAGGCCTGCTCTGCTCCACCATCTCCTCTTCTGTCCAGTCTATCCAGACCATGGCAGTTCTTCCTCCTGTTCACAACTGTAGGGATTAGACAACTAAATGAGTTTACTTCTGCCAGGAGTTTTCACTCTATGTAAGTATAAGCAGTGGGTGCTAAAATAAAACTCGCTTCCCCAGGTAAGACATAGCTAGCTGAGTATGGCCCACAGTTCGCTGAGTGCTGCTAACCATATTGTGAGCTGAGCTCTTATTCAAATCTATTTCCTCTCACCAGGTGTGTGACACACACAAAAAAGATGGTTATATTTGTTCCTCAGAACCACTCATACTAGTTTTTCTTGACATTATAATAATGCATGAATGATGTGGCATATACAGCTTTGAAAAGATTTTCGTTCCTTTTTCCTGGTGAAATCTATGCTTTGGAGAGGTTTGATGAAAGCAAGTCACTTGAAATGAGATTAAACATAGGTAAGAAACTAATAAAGAAAAATAATAAACATGGGATGGTTGCTCTTAATAGTAGTCATTATTTCATTGACCTGGCATCATAGTAGGTTAAAAGAGCCTCTTGTATTGTCTAAAATCTACCTTACAAATGCTTTCAACTTCTAATTAAATCTTCAAGCATTTAGAGAATGAATCAGCTCTGTACTGAGATACCAACAGACCCTGGTAGTGTCAAACCAGAAATAAAGAAGAGTATTTCCATGAATATAATTATAATATTATAGGTCAAACATTTTATTTACCATTATCTGTGATTATAAAGCCCTGTCACCATCAGCCTAAGACTTGTGGGTTTACTGCCCAGACTCAGAATGGTAAATAGAAAAGCCAGCTATATTAGATTAGCCATAAGCCTGGGTGAACAGTAATTGTTTTGCAGTCAAGAAAATTAGCACCAGTTCAAAGAACAGTTTGTACTGATGTAAAATGAGATGGGAAAATGCTCAACCTTGAAAATGTGTGTTCCAAGTGCATGGTTAAAAATCTGTGATATTAGTGTTGACTTTTCCTTGTTCAAAAGAAGATGCTTGTATTCCTGACAATTAAAATTCAAAAGAAGTCGTTAGTCTGATGGCTCCTTCAACTCACAAAAGAATCAAGCCCATATGAGAAACATATCATGCCCATATAAGAAACTTTTAAAGAATGGTGTAGTGTATCACTGGGGCATACACAAGACACTGCAATATTTCCTGAAGTGTCAGTGATGATTTCACAGAAAAGACAGAGAAGGCAGTCGAGTTGTATAAGAGAAGAAATTTACAAAATAGGGAAGCAGAAAGAAAGGAGTGGGGTAGAAGACCCAAGGGAGGAAGGGCAGAGGCCTCAGCATGGAAGGAATGTGGAGGGGGGTGCAAGAAATTTAAAATAAGGCTGAGAAAGGATGGAGATGGAAACATTAGTTTCCAAAAAAAAGGTTTCAGTTTCCCCAGGTTCGTTTTGGAGTGCTTTTATATTCATTCTAGGTATGAACATAAAAATACACAATAATAATATAAAAAAAACTTGGCTGAATGTTTGGAAAGTCATGACTTGTGTTAAAGGACAAAAGGTAAAGAAGACAACTATCATCTCTTCAGTGCTTCACAGGCATGGAGCTAGACATTGATTGCAGTCTCACTCAATCCCAACAATCCCATGAGACAGATTATCATTATTTTTTAATTCTAAAGATAAAGTAAATGTCTTTACAGTGTCATGTGATTTATTCCAAAATTTTCTAATTAATTAGTGGTCTAACAGAGACTTACCCACAGATTAATTTTGGTGTCCTCATTGAAAAAAATTAGCCCACCATGGTTCCTGGGCTTAAGAGCAAAAACACAGAGCTGCAGTAGCGCAGGACTCCATAGGAATTGGCAAAACTGTATGCAGAGTGGGCTGGGAGCAAGAGCCCGGGAACACCCAGGGAAAGGGATGCTACAGATTTTGCTGGGGTCTGCATCAACAGAAGCCAGGTCCACACAGGAGCTATGTGCAGGATTCAGGTAGACCTACTTTCCCCTCCGGTCCATGCAGACACCTGACCGGCTGAAGAAGCCTGGCTTAAACGGATCCATGCAGACACTGGATACTTCAATCATTTAAGCTTTGCCAAAGGCCTGGGTACATGAATGACTTGAGTTACAAATATAGTCCTTGCCTTCCTAATTTAATTGGTGGATGCTACCTAGATGGTCCTTACCAAACTCAGTTCTATGCCAGCTGACTTTGCCATACCCAAGATCCATAGAAAATGAGTGCTTCTTATCCACCTTACCTGGACTAAAAGAGGAGATATCCAGTATAATATTATTCATAACCCATTGAATCATCTCCTACAACTTTGAATGTACAACATTAACTCATACTTCTCTAAGGATCAGCTCAAATAGTTTTATATGTGATCGTTCATTTATGCCAGAGAATAAATGAGCAAACATTTGATTAGTTAAAGGTCATAAGTTTTAGTTTTTAGATGCTGACATACATGTGTCATAGAGATATCATTTTTTTTTTTTTCAGTACTGGGAATCGAACTCAGGACCTTGCGTTTGCCAGGCAGGCACTTGTGCCGCTGTGCTACATCCCCAGCCCCTATCACGGAGATATCAGTTGTACACATTATGTGTTTATTATGTCTGCAACTCTGCATTTAATTCCTTACATTTATAGGAGATTACTAGAACTTCTGCAAGGAACAATATAATACTTTAAAATATTAAAAGTGTGTAAATAGATGTACAAGCATTTGCATTTTCTGAAATTTTCATGAAGACAACTTAAAGCTTGCATATAACATTTAATACTGTGTTTTGTCTTAAACTACAAGCTCATCTCAAGTTTTATAAACACATGCATTATTTATCGAAAATTTAATAAATGATGTATAGTTAAATTTATAAATCAATAATTGATAAATGTTATAATTTTATTAGTAACCATGATAACAATATAACAGCATTATGAAACTTTGTAAAACCAATGGTCTTAGTTATGGAATCTATCAGAGCTTTTACTGAGGGAGTGACTGCAATTCATTTTTCTGGTTTATATTTTAGAAAAATAGCTAAAATCCACAAAAGTACCTACAATACTTATGGATTAACTTGCCCAAACAAATTGTTTTAAATTATGGGAAGCTAGATCACATTGTTTCAATGTTTTAAATTCTTTTTCCAAAAAAGGAAAGAGATCTGTTCAAAAATTAATTAAGTATGATGCCTTGAGATGTAAAATGCTTTGCTTGCCGTGGTGCACTTATGCAAACTATAATTTAAATTCTGTTTCTGGCAGGAGAATTAAGGCGTTTCCGTAAACCCTTGGAAAATGTTGTGGCAAAAGGGTTATGTCATTAGCTTATCCTACAAGGAGTAATCGTTCTCTTACATACATGATTCAGCCTGGGCCTCACAAAATCAAAGTGTGCCATGGCACAGGTATCTAGAAGAGCTCATACACAACTAAAGAGAAAAAATAAGATGGCCTGAAGCCACTGTTTCAAATTACAGCAGCAGGAGCCTAATTATTATAGAAGCAGTAAGAAAAATTTGCCTAAATGGCATCGGATGGGTTTAAGATTCCTCAGTGAACATGAACATAAGTTACTTTCAGAAATGTGGATCACCAGAAGGAAATTAGACATTGTCATTTATGCCCATTTCCGGATGTTGGCCTTGAAAGTTGCTGTTCGACTTACAGTGATAAGCTCATGACAGAATCTTAAATATATAGTGCTTCTATTGTATAGTTTTGAAAGGAGAATTCCCTGCTAAGATAACATGTCAGTTCCTACTCTTGGCAAAAAGTAAACAGACACAGCTTTACTGACTAGCAAATTCATTGGATAACACTGCTAAAAAAAAATTCCTATCTGATTGTTTTCATTATAAAGGATTCCATGTTTTCATCCAAAATCTCTCTGTTCCTCTCCTTTTATCACAGTCCTTTATTTCTTTAGGTTGTAGAAAATGTTTTGAAAATGACAATTTTTCTGTTAAATATGATTCTATTGATATCATCATCAAGGGCCTTTTATATTTTCAATGAATTTTATTTTTTTCATAAAGTCACTCCTTGAGTACAAAATGGTAGAGTTTGGTAGTCTTAGAGGAAATCTTGTCTAATTAAACTCATCAAGTACAAATTGGTTGTCTTACTAAATAAGTCTTAGTAAAAGTTTACTAAAACAGAGATTATTTTTACAAAAGTGTGTTCAAGAAAACATGCCAATTAAGTAGAAAAGTGATAACCATACACTGAACTAGACTAGCAAAAGCACCAATACAGGGAACGAGAATTACATTATGTTGTTGGTATATATTTCTTATTTTACCTTTTAAAGCCTTGAACAGAGCTGCAAAGATCAAGGTAATCCTTTATCTCAACATTTTTACAGGAATGTGTAAAATGCCCTGAGGCCTGGAAGCTTTATGTGATTTTCCCTGTAGCACAGTTAGTTAAATTTACATGCTTCAGACCCTGCAATAAATACTCAGCACCTAAGATGAATAAATGTAGTCCTTGCTAAAAGAAGCTCCATAGAGATTTCACACACACACACAACACACACATGCACACACGCACTGACATTTGTACAGGATGCCAACACACAGACTAGAGACAATGTGGGGTGTGGATTCAGGAAAAGTAAAGGAAAGAGCTGATACTTGAAGGACAATTTTTAGAAAACAAATTGAAGCTGAAGGTAAGGAATTTTGTTCTACTGCTTATAATTATGACATAATCAGTTGTAATATCTATATTCATGCTTCCTGTGTTTAAAACAAAATTTGAGCTATTATTTTAATTTTATAACATCAGAGATCTAAGGCAAAACAATATTTCAACAAACAGTACTCAATTAACAAATAATATTAAAATTTAAATTGTCTAAAAAGTATATTTGCTAGTATCAGCAGCATTATAAATGCTACCCAAGGGGCTGGGGATTTAGCTCAGCGGCAAAGCTCTTGCCTGGCAAGCGCAAGGTCGTGAGTTCGGTTCCCCGTACCGGAGAAAAACCAAAAAAAAATTAAAAAAAAATAAAATAAAATAAATGCTACCCAAATGGCAAATAAATTTAATTTTAAATTAATATTCAAAATTAATTTGCATTTTATTTATATTTTAAATGTGTAATTATACTTTATGCATCATTTTTATTGCTTTTGCCTCTGAAAAATAACAATTTTCATAGATCTCGGTGGTTAGTAAGCCACATTTTACAAGGTGACAATTCATTTAGTAATAATAAATGACATATTTGCTACTTAACTGAATCTTCAATAACTTCTTACCAGCAATGAAACAGATCTATCTATATGGATAATTCAGCCTAGTTTAGTGAGTTTTATGTATACAAATTTATTATTTATCTGTGACTCATGGTTACTACACCTTTTTGTCTATAAGAATTCAGTATTATTGACTGTTCTGTATTTCAATAAATAATGGCTAACTGAAAATGTAAATTGCACATGACTTTTTTCTGTCTAATATTGCATCTTCCTAGGTAGAAGGAAATAATTTTTTTTTTTTTTTTGGTTTTTCTCCGGTACCGGGAACCGAACTCACGACCTTGCGCTTGCCAGGCAGGCGCTTTGCCGCTGAGCTAAATCCCCAGCCCCAGAAGGAAATAATTTTCAAGGAAGTTTCATATAAATGGCTTCATTTTATGCAGCTCTGCAAAAATAAACACAAATGCCTTTCAGGGTATCTTGTTCTTATCATGTAATTCTGCCTTCAAGCATTTCCCTTTATCTTTAAAGAGGACACATACCGCTTTCCTTGGCAGGTGCTTCAATCGGTTCTGGATACTGATTGGAAAATGTTATCAAACTCTCTTTTAGCAGATACAGCTCTATTTTCATTCCTTGAATCAATGCAGCACTCACAAACTACAATCACTGGACAAATTATTTGGACTTGTTTAAAAGTTCTGAGTTATTGTGAAAAGTTTCCACAACTGTGTAATATATGTGTGAGAGAGAAAAAGAGAAGTTCTCATGCCTTTGGGTGAAATTCTACTAGAATATAAAATATTGATTAACAAAACAAATCTCTATAGTTCCAATGAATTTAATTTAATTATAAAGTTAAACTACTAGTAATTAAGAAAAATAAATTTTCAGCAATAATATTTTAAATGTGAATTTTAAAATTATAATGCTATAATTATATAAGTTTATAATTATATAAAATTATAAGACTTTAATACTAATACCTCAAAAAGCAAATTTTAAAATTTCACAGGAATATAAAAATATTTTTAAAATATGAGAAAATATTGTAAGCCAATTCCAATTTAAATGCTATGTAGTCCCTTCCCTTAAAATACAACGGCTGCACTATCATTATAATCTTTGAATTATCAGTATCTACTGTTTGTGAATTCTTTCAAAGACTTTTGAACTTCTATAGAATTTTGTGTTATTAGATCAACTGATTTTTGTAATATTAACATTATGTTCATAAACCTCAACTTTCTGGAAGGGTTTGAGAGTTATGTTAGATTCGTGGCTCAGTTTACCTGACAATGCAAGAAATAATTATGTCTACAATATGAAAAAAGTGTCATGTTCAACCTAAACTGAATAATATTTTAAATGAAAAGCCATAGAGCTTGTACCTTTCCTGTCACTTGTTTCCTGTATAATTGCTTTTCATAGCCAGTGACATACGAAAGTGTTCTTTTTCATCCCTGACTCAAGGGAGGCTTCAAACTCTTAAATGTAGGTTTTAATGTTATGTGAAGTCCAAATAGAACTGAATTCAAAAATATTCTGGGTGGGAAATATTGCTAAAGATCATGTAGTCAAACATAAAAAAAAATACAGGAAGAGAGAAAGAAGAACAGAAAGAAGAAGGAAAGAAAAAGGAAAAGGAAAGGAAAGAAGAAAAGAGGAGAGCAGAGCAGAGCAGAGCAGCAAAGAGAAGAGAGGAGAAGGGAAGAGGAGCAGAAGCAGGGATGGGGAGCGAGGAAGGAAAGGAGAAAGGAAGAAAATATCTGATGTTCATGCAGAAAAGAAATTTTCATGGTGACAATAAAAGGGTGGCAAAAATATTTAGTAGTATTTTACGTGCTCTATTACTTTTGGTCTTCAACAAGCCCATGGTTTCGTAGCATTCTTTATCTCCTTCCTACACATTTTGCACTCTTCCCTCTTTTCAGTCTTCTATTTCTTGCACACTGATATTTCCCCACAGGAGTAAAGTTTTGTATTTGTTGTTTTTAGTTTTCCGGACTGGAGATGGACTCAGGGCACCATCACTGAGCGACGCTCCATTTCCATTCTTGTTTTTTCTTTTCTTGTGACAGATGCCAACTAAATTCATTGCATAGACTATGTCAAACTTAAAGTTCTCCTGCATCCTCCTGAAGAAGTAGCTGGGATTACACTACCATGCATCGCTCAAGCTATTGTCTTTTTTCATGCTGTTCCCACGGCCTGCGCTGACTTTCTCAGGCCTTCCCTACCCAGCAAATGGTCCATTCTCAAGAGTCACTTTTCCCTTCCCCACAGGCTGGGCAGTGTTTTCTTAGACTTAGATTACCCCATTGAAGTGTCCTCTGTTCCTCTATATATTACAGCTTTTTATCTGCAACATTTATCAGTGACTGGTACATAATATCCTCCATGCCTTCCATTAAAAAGAATTAAAAATATGAAGTCAGTCCAATATATATACTCAAAGTTTCCATTTTAATTGAGAGACAACATAATCCATTCCTGTGCCAAATGGTAAAAGACAGCAGTTTAAAAAATATTTCACGTGATATTTTCAAATTATTTCTTAAAATCTGTATATTCAGTTTCTTAATTCTAATTTAAATGTCATTATACCTAATTTTTATCTTTTCTGGTTTATTCAATATTTTTATTTCATTTGAAAGTACTGTATTTGGAAAAAAAAACCTGTCACCCTTAACAGTGCAGTAAGGAACAAGCTAAATAATTTTCCATCCATTTGCAGCTCTAAATCACCAATTTATAAGTTACAGAATTTTACAACTGAATGATACTTTAAAGATTAACATATCTAAAAGCACTTAACCTATGATCATGCAGAAAATTTCTGCTTGTTGCTTTATCACAAGCTTTTCCAACTAGTTGCCTTTCTATGGAATATTCATTAAAATTAATTTTCTAGTTTATATCTAGATGCTCCCCTTAAAGCCTGATGCTGTCAGACGTGGGGCTTTGGGAGGTGATTGCATCATGGGGTGTGAGACCAGTCCCCTGGTGAGTTCACAGCTAACTGTGAGGCTGGGAGGAGAAGTGTGGCTGGAGGAGGTGGTCACTGGGCCGTGGCCTGGAAGGTTCTATCTCCCTCCCCTGCTTGATTCACCTTTTACCCCCGTCACCGCCACACCATGAGCCTTTTTTTCCTCTGAGGTGCCACTCTGCCATGCTGCCCTGCCTTGCAGCCAGGTGACATTGGATTGAGACCTTGACAAAGTGTGAACCAAAATAAACTGCTTAGAGGGGTGGGTGTCAGGTATTTTGTCTCAGCATAGAGGAAGGGACCAAGGCAGTTACCTATACCTATGAACTTCAGAGGCTCAGGAGGAAGGTACTTTGTGTAATCAGAGAAAAGATTTCTTACTACTTTTGGCCTGAGAAAGTTATAAACTGAGTTATTCAGAAAGTTCTCGCCTAGGTTCAAAAATTTATAGACACAGGTACACTAATTGAGTAAATGTGTAATTTATCTTCTTTTTGGGGTCCATTTCACTAGATATTTGCCCTGAGTACTTTAAGCCTTGCACTATTATGTATCTTGTCATTGTTTTGAAAAAATCTATAAATACTTTTGAGTTCCAAGTTTGAAGACTTTCTATACCAGTTTCTTCTAATGCGGTTGAGGCTGGCTCATCCTTGCTGCCAGTTACTGGGTGTTACCTTTGAAATGAACCTGATGTGCTGCTTCATCTGACTTAGTTATTTTCTGCTCTACAGTACTTTTCTATATATTGATCCTCACTTACAGCAAACCTTAACTCATCAAGCCCCGTTAGGAACCCTGTGGTCTATTGATTACTGACTGTGAGATGAGATCTGGAGGCGATCAGTGCCCCAAAACTAATCTCTGCCTTGTTTCACTGCACCCACCACTCTCCGGAGTACCACCCCTCAAGTCCCTGAAGTTTGCTGTTGCAAGATCCATCTGGCTGGATTACAGCAGGCATTCAAGAGCTGTGCTTACTCAGCCAGTAACACATCGATACATGCGATCTGGAAACTCTCTGGTGAACACCTGGTGCAAAGATAATGATTTGAAACAAAAAAACTCACAGCCAAAGAGAAGTTCTGAAAATATTAAACAACTCAAATAAATTTTAATATATTTGGCTTCATTAATTTTATTTTGATTTCAATTTTTTGATTTTAGCAAAATATACACAAAATAAATTTGTCATTGTAACCATTGCTGCCTACAACTCAGGCAGCCCATAAATTCGTGCTATTGCACAGCCACACTCCTCACGCTTGTGCTATCATCCTCATCATCCTCCAAAACCAAAGCACTGCCTACGGAACTAACTCCTCATCCTTCCCTCCCTCCGTTCTCAGACAATCGCCATTGTATTTCCTGTGTGAATCTGACTGCTGTACAGACTTCATTTGTGTAGACTCATACAGAATTTGTCCTTCTATTTTTTATTAGTATGTGTGTGTAGTACATGAGGCTCGTATTCCTGGTGTAGATTTGGCACCTCTGCATGACTCAATTCAATTCTCCTTCATCCCCTTTGCCTGACCTTCCTTCCTCCATGCCTTGATCCCCTTCCTGTTGGAGAAAGATCTCTCTCCTTGCTTCCTTTTTTTTTGTTGTTTTATTTTGCTTTTTATATATAATTTGTGTTTCTCATGTAAGAGAAGCCATCTGGTATTTAAATATGTGTGTCTGATTTATCTCAGTGAATATTGTGGTCTCAAGGTACATCCATTTTCCTACGAATGATTCAAGTTTATATTTCTTTATGGCAGAGCAGTCTTCCACTGTGGGTAAAGACTACAGTTCTTTATCACTTCATCTGTTGAGGGATATGCAGACTTCTTCCAAGATTTAGGTATTATTTATAATCGGTTTATTTTGTTTACCAAATGTCCTCAATTTTCTTGCATGTAGTAGTACATGTCATGATGTCCTTAGTTTTTAGCACTGAAATTATATTATGTAAATGTGTATGTCGTTATGGTTTATCCACTATTTTTAAGTTTAACAAATAACCCATACACACACACAAAGGAATATTACAAGTATTTATTATCATTATGATAATGTTGGCAGTGTAAAAATATCTTTAATCATCTGTTCATGGAAGAATAGCTAAAATAATATTGTTTTTCTGAAAAATTAGTCATGATTACTAAATAAAATGTCATGTGTAAAGCACTTAGTTCAACATCTGGTAAAAGAGCTAAATAAGTATCAGCCTAATTAATTAATAATTTCAGCTCAGTGTTAATTTGCAGTTCTCTGCTAGATACTAAGGATAAGATAATAAACAAAGAAGAATCTAATGATTTGAGAGACTCAAATCCAAATAGAGAAAAATAACTAAACTAAAATATATGCTGAAGTTTCAAATTTCTTTCCCCTGCCCACTGTGCAGTTTTATCTTCATACTTGAAAGTGGGATTATGAAATAGTATTAAAACAAAAAATCAGAATATCAAATCTAGCATGTATACATTTATTAAACTTATGCAAATATAGTCAGGTGCAAACATATATGCACATATGCACACAAACAAAAATTAACGTTTTAAGATTTTTACACATAAAACTGTCTAAAAAGTGGGAATACAGTTACAAACAAGTAGAAATTGTTTTGAACATTTTAGATGTGAGTGACATGCTGTCGGCTGCTCTAAGAGGGCATATGAAAATTTTATTTTTTTTTTGTTTTTTTTCCAGTACCGGGAATCGCACTTATGACCTCGCGCTTGCCAGGCAGGCACTGTGCCGCTGAGCTAAATCCCCAGCCCCGAAAATTTTAGATATGATTAAGACCAAGAATTTAGGTTACATTCATCTGTTTTAAGGGTAGAATAACAGACTACTATTGAAAATAGGGCTTTAGTCATAATTTATGCCGAATCTCCAATTCATAGATGAGGAAGCTGAAGTCTAGATATTTATAACTACTTGATCAAATATTGCAGCAAGTGAGAATGGAAGACAGCCTGTAGGCGTCCAGTCCTGGGCCTCTCCTCACAATTTTCACATTCACTTTTGAACAGACTTCTGTGTATCTCCTATTCTGGAAATGTTCAGAATATGTTAAAGTACACAAGGACATATTCTATTTTTCTCAATCGCATGAAACACACAACATGATTCAGAGTTGTCTTTTTAATACATTTTCAAAATTAACTTCAAGAATATCATTGAAAGATAATACATAAATATAATACATCACATTATTCATAAAATTTATTATACTATTTATTATAATGTACAATGCTGAAGGCAATACACTTGAAGGCAATGGAATGTACATTATGTACTAGTACAGAAGGCACAGTCATAGTAAATCAATAAAAACCTGATAAAATGTGACTGATTAAATGCTGCACTGGTAATTTCCTGTGTTTATTGTAAAATGACATTGGAACCTTTTTTTGATACCTGTTTAACTAGGGACTTGCTATCTTATTGTCTTGTTTTTTCTATTCTCAATTTAGTAAATTAGCCAATAAACTACTGAAACACAGCCATCACCATGACAACATGGGTTTTCAAATCATGATTATTTATTTGTGTTAATTACTTTGGGTTGTGCACCAAGAAGACAGCTCCCAAAGGTGGTGGGTACTCTAAGTGCGTGTTAGTATTTCATGGAGATCTTTTCAAGAGGTCTTTTTCTTTTTTTTAATTGGAAAACACACTGTTTCCCAAAAGACTGATGAAGAGCATTGGAATGATAATCCAAATATTTTCCTTGCTTTCATTGAAAGGATATAGGTCTTGGCTTAAAGAAAGCTTCTCATTTCACTATACATTCAGAAAGCATCCAGTGTATTTTCTGTGCAGTCAACACAATCTTTGAGGCCATCTGCAGTTTGCAACAAATTTATGGTATAGTAGCTTAAATTGATGGGATAATGAGCTGCTGACAGACATGTTTTCTAAATTGATATTCAAGTAGGCTGCAGTCAAAATGCTTGGCACAAAATAGCAAAGAAAATGAGGATTGTGCATCATGGAACACAATTGTATACTGCCATGCAAGCTAAAAATGCTTAGAGCTTAAACTTTCACTAGCACTCCTAAATTCTATATTATAATCTTTGATAAAAGACTAATCTTTAACCATTAGAAAGACTACAATATTTTATTCTCTTTCATGTATATAAACATAAACCCTAACCTTTGACAAGTTCCCTTGAGAAAGCAAGTGTCATTTTAAATAGGCACTATTTGGTGTAACTTACATGTATCAAGTCACCGAATCATATGTAGAAAAACAAATAAGCACAAGAACAGAACACTCCATTGTAAAACAATATGATAGGGAAATAATGTTGGGGACATTCTCAACTTCAAATAATTTTGCAGAATTCAGGCTGTGTGTATGTTGGTGTCTTAAATTCACTGAATTTTTTTTTCTATTGCAGACACACGTAAAAGCAAAAATGTATATTCTATATAATAACTCAAATAACTTTGTAATTAACTCATTTATAATCTTATGAGATTCTAGTAAGTAGTGAGCCAATCACTACTATGATATGTATTGTTGTCTTTGTGGCAAAGCATTGCTAGTCTTGCATGTGAGTATCCCATCTACCAAGAGACCCATGATTTGTAGCCCAGGTCAAAGAGGAGATTCCATACCTTTAACCAAAAAGGGAGGTGGATACCATAGATGCCTTGGGTGCCCGCACTAGTGCTTCACCATTCTTCTACTTTCTATGGTTCCAGTTTGCTTTATAGTCATCAACGTTATTTATCTTGCCCTAACCCTTTACACGCACACATGCACACACACACACCCCCACACATACATGCGCACACATTCACACACACTCCCTGACCAGTTCTGTGATTCCTATATGCCCCATGAGCAAGACTGTGTCCATTATATATAGATATATGCTATAAAAATTTTTTCTAAATAGAAAGTATTTCAATTGGTTTCAAATGTACTATGTTTCATTGAAAAATGCAACTCCAACAGTATCCAAACTTCATACTTGAATTAAAACATTGTAACAACTTTGGGTTAAATTGAATTCTATGAATGTGTGTTAGGACTGCATTAAATTTATTTAAACTGCAAAGTCCGTTTCTCCTTTCCATAGTCCAGATTTACACATAGACTGGCACCTCAGTCATTCTGTAACTGCACAGCTATGATTCTTCACACCTAAATACTCTTCCCAAAAGGCCATGTGTTATCTACCAGGGCAGATGGCCACTTCCTGTAACACTCAGAATTGTTGTGGAAAGCATTTAGGCCAGAATTCATATGAATTTGTCCAATTTCAGGTTTCATTAAAATTTAAATATCATCCTAGACTTTATAAAAGTAACAACTACTTATAAAGAGACAATATACTGCAAGCATTTGTTTTGGATTTCAGTTCTTATAAAAGAGTGCAAGTGACATTTTGATAGCTTTTGATTGATTCTATCAAATGTATCTCAGCTAGAAAGTTCAAACATTTTATAACTGAGTAAACAAATCTTTCAATCTATATGTATCTGAAATTTTAAAAAATGAATCAGTGGGGGTCATGATTTTTCAATAGTGGATCTCAGTTTGTAGAGAGTTTAGTCCATAATGTGCAGGCTCTAAGGCAGGGAAGAATGGCAGAATAGAATTGCTCATGGCATGGAAGGCAGCAAGTGGAGAGAGAGATATGAAAGGATGAAGGAGTGAAATAGACAGTGAAATAGATAGCCAAGCCCCCAGTGACCCACCTCCTCCCACCAATATTCACCTCCCCACATCACATTTAGCAATAAACTCATCAGTGCACTAATCCAGTGAGCAATACAATGCACAGTGATCCACTCACCTCCACAAAGCCTCACCCAGGAGCACATGACCCTTTGGGGGAGGGGCTCTCGATAGAAACCATACACTTTCCTATCAATAAACATTTAGTTTTCAAAAATTAGTTTGCTATTTTGAACCTCATCACTGTGAAAATTTAGGTATATGTGCCCTTGTGCACACATGTAAGAGATGCAAGAGTACCACTGCCCAGTAAAGTGACATCTTGGTGCATGTAGCCAGTGAGCATTTGAAATGTAAGCAGTCCAAATCACAGTGTGTTGTAAAATGTAGAAGAATATTACCAGGTTTCAAAGTTTTAATGTAAAAATATACTTTGAAGGATTTTAAAATATTGGTTATATGTGGATATGCTATTAATTTGGCTATAAAAGGAGAGATAAATAAAATATGGCTTCCAGGAAGTTTAAAGTGATGTGTCTTGCTTGCATTCTATTTCTGTGAGTCAGCTAGTTATGGGATTGCTATTCAAAGTGAATCCCTGAGTAATGGCAGCTACATCCCTGGAAAAGGCAGAATCTCTGGCTCTTCCTTGAAACATTTCACCAGTTTATAGCTAATCAGAATATGTAAAGAAAAAAGGAAAAATGATAGGAAAAGAAAGAAAAGCAAATAAAAAGACATCAAATCCAGAGTGGTAGAAGTCTGATAAAAAATAGATAAATGTTTATCTGTTATAGTTATAGCACAACATGATCAATGACTAAACTGATGGATAGAGATCCCTTATGGGAACACTCTTTTACAAAAAAAAAGGCTACAGAGATGGAAGCATTTTTTTCTGAGCAACATATCAAGCATAAAAAAAATGTAGAAGGGTTTTGCACATTTGAGTCTGCCATGCATGAGTCTTGCTGATTCTGAAATGCATTTTTTTTACTGTCTCTGTATGAAATAGTTTTTTTTTAAATGGTGATAATTTTTAGCGACTATATTTCTTTTAGCCCTTTTTACAGTGGTTTCTTCTGGACCAAAATTTCAGTTTTCAAATTTTTCTGTATGCCTTTTACCCCTGACTATCACTGTAAATCAGATTAAAAGCACCATATTACCCATGCCACGACTTGAACATTGGATGGTCTTCAAATTATATCCACTAGATTGATTTGTCCAACATACTTAATCTCAGTCTCCTGCAAAGTCACAGAACATGGGCAAAGTATAAAGAAATTTTCTGCCAGAGTATGACACACATGCATCTGGCAGTCTAACTGCCAAAGGTGTGCATATTCTTTAGTTTTTATTTTTTAAAATTTATTTTAAAAATAGAAGGAAAACATATGAACAAACAGATATCCATTTATAAAACTACTTTGAAGATATCAATATGTAATACAACAACCATTGTTACTTTTCCACCACGATGTCTGTAATTCAGTATAGCTTGTATTGTTCTCATGCTATTTTGCACATAGATGTGCTTATTCTTATGTGAAACCTACTGAGCCTAATCTTTGCTGCCCACATTTCTATTCAGCATCCTGCTCTTCTGAGTCACCCATCAAGTTCTGTTCAAAGTATTCTAGAGTTTTTCTAGCTCATTTCTCCACATCTTTCCAAACTCCTTTCACAAGCCAGTTCCAAAAATTTCAGAACTATATAGTCAGGTACAATGACAGTAATGACCCCACTTTGGGCAACAATTATCTGTATTAGGCAGCTTTCTAAACACTGGGACATGATATCTGCTACTTATATCTTAAAGGAGGACCGTTTTAGTTTAGCTCATGGTTCAGGGGATTCAGTCCATTGTCAGCTGGCTCTGAGGAAGAAGTATCATGGAACAAGTGCACAGGGGCACAAAGGTGCTTGGTTCATGGAACCTGGCAAGAAGAGCAAGGGAGCAGTGCCAGAGAGGAACAGGCCAGGGACCATTTATAATACTCAAACTCATGCTTCCATGACCTATGCCCATACAACCAGAAACAAGCTTTTCTACTGAATTGGGCATTTCTTAACCTAATGAAGTTGACAAAATCAGGACTCATAGTTACACTATACATATGTCTATGGTATATAAATATGTACTTAGATATTATTATATGCTCTATGTAATACAAAACTATATGTTTTATCTATATTTAAACATCTATAAATGTCATATGAATATATACAACTTATACTTTACAGTAATAAGTTATTTTAACTTTTTGTGACTATATTTTTTCTCTGGTTATTCTAAGTTTTATTTTCATGATATATGTTTGTTTTGTTTATTCTTATAATGTATATATCAATATACTATATCACATTTTTAACACTTGAAAACACTTTTGATGTTCTCTAGATATGTTTTATTGGTCTTTAATATAGAAAGGAAAACCATAGCAAATTATATGATTTTACATTGAAAAACCCTAAGAAAGTTTAAAGATATAGCTTGGACTTATGTTAATGTGCATTTAAGAACAATGTAAAGATACACAATACATGTTCGAGGAAAAGAATGAATCTGTGCTTAAAAAGACTTGAAGAGGAAAGAGGTTTAACTAACTGATTTCAGAATGCACTGCCCCCAAAACAAGTTACCTTAAAAATTAGAAACATTTCAGAATTTCTACCACTTTGCAAAGTGTATTATGGTATTTTAATTTTCATATTTTGCAATGATTGATAAAAGCAAGCCCTACCTAAACATAGAGACCAAGATTCTTATATATAAGTGAGATTTATAAAAATATGCAATAAAATTTCTCAGTTTGAGTAGCATTGAATAGTTGCTTTGCTCTTGATTACGTGTTATTCATGCAGATTATTTCACTTAATCCAATTCAATATTGGACATAGTGGCAAACCAAATCAGAAATGCAAATAGAAATTTATTTTTGAAATCTCCATATGAAAACAGTGTCTAAGTTATCATTCAAATCTAGACTGAAATCCTCCTTTTTTTTTCTATTTCATGTGTCTACATTATTAAGGATAATTTAATAAGCATACCACAGCCTGATTATGAGTGGCCGGTTCATGGCATAGCTTTGCCTGTATTAGCAGCTTTTTAAGTTCTCCTCACTCTTGCTACAAATGTTAAAAATATCTGGGGAAACTGGACTGCAAACACTGAGTACAATCAATGGAATTACTTACCAGTAATTCATATGTGGCTTTCATTAAAAAATATACTGCAGTGTTTGCATAGATCAAGTAGATTTTTCTTAATATCTATAATATCTTTTAATCATTAACAGCAGCAACTATAAGTCGTGAATACTTTTGGACATGAGATCACTTCTTTTTGGGCTACTTTTGATTTCGATTATTGATTTTGACTGAAAATAAACAAGGGTATATTTCCACTTGTGTCCTAATTTCATCACTGAATCTATTCATGAAGCATCTCAGCTTGTGAGCAACATGACTCTGATTCTGAGCAATATTTGATCAATATCAATTGTTACAGCCACAGTTTTTGTGATGAAATCCTTTGGTCATGCTATAAAAATTTAGAAATAGAACAGGTGTCATATAATTTATACAAGTAGTTATTTTTATAAGTCTTTAGAAGCACAATCTAAACTACAAATTAAGAAAGTTGCTAATCATTTTAGAGCCACTGGTCTGAAACTTGAAACATGCTTGTCTGATAAAGTATATGCATTTATCCTTTAACTTAACAGTTTTGGACAAATTCTGAGTCTGAAAGCCAGCACATCTATCAAGTGAGAAAAGAGTGTCCAACTTTTCAATTTAAGGGACAGTGGAGATATGAATCATCAATGACCTTATTTGCTAGGATTATAGATGAACTGTGCACTCTATGTGGACAGCTCCAGACACATCTACCTCACAAAATAACAGGGAGTCTCAGGACAACAGCTGCACTGGCTGTTTGAGAGATGAGAACTGTTCTACTTCTTTAAAATATCCAAATTTTACTTAAATTGAAAGACAATATTTTGTTTAATAAATTATGGAACAATGAATATTCCAAGACATTCTCCATAAAAGAAGTTTGCAGATTTTTAGCAATGTTTCAATTCATTCATTGGAAATAGGACATTGACCATGATGATTTATATTGCTGAATTCCGTTTTAAATTGACTTGAACAGTTCTTGCTACAACCTTTTAACTCAGCTCTCTAGCCAGTTCTATGTACATCATTGTTTTACTTGGGGAAGCTTTTAAAATTATGCTTAAAGTTTAAATTACTTCATTTTTGGAACATGAACAAGTTGTGGATCCAAATGTTCTGCTATCAAAAATTCAATGAATAAAAATTTCACTTAAATCGATTTATTCAGAGAAATTCAACATGGCTGAATAAAGGAGGACTTACATTGGACCTTCTCAGAGGAAAGTGAATAAAAACACAGGTAATTGGAAGAAAGGGAGGTACATATATCCTGATATCAAAACTAATCTGTGATAAGAGATTTGTAAATCAAACAAAACATAGGCATAAGACTTTATAAAATGTTAAAGCTGCGCACAAGGCTGCCTGTAGCTTTCCTACCACTGGGATCAGAATCACAGCAGAAATCACCATTCCAAGCACCCTCTCCCCGCCGCATAAAAATAAAAATAAAAATAAAAAAGGGAGAAACATGAAAAGTGTAGCAAACTCAGTCCACATAAGATAGACCTAGAGTATAAGGGGCCCTTACCTCTTTTGATCTCCTACAAATAGATGACTCTGCAGCCTAGCCACAAATTTCACTTGCACACACACATGTGAGTGACTGTTGTTTCCCCAGTGGACCACCATTTTTTTCTTGCTATTTCTTTTTCTTTTTCTTTCTATGTTGAGCGCCATAACTGCTAACTGTAACCTTTAGCAACAACAAAATTAGGGACTTTTCATGGTACTCAGGATTGCTAGTGAAGCAACACAAGTCCATCTGCCTATGACTGCTGCAAGAGAAGGACATGGACCATCCAGTGGCACCGAGGATAAGCACTTGTCTGTCCTGCAACCAGCAACACAAACACCCTTTGGTCAGGAGTTCAGCAACTCCCTCCTACCTGCAACCTACAATGTGGGGACAAGTAGTGAGAAATAAGCACTCCCCGCCCCTGTGAAAATGGTGCAAGCACCTTGGGCTGGGAACAAGAAGGACAGGTGAGAGGAGTCAGTGGTGTGTAAGTGCACATGCTGTACAAGGTCCAGGAGGAACCAAATGTACCTGGGACTGGAAGCCACCTTGGGCTCTTTCTGAGGGCACCACAGAAACCTGGAGAGCAATGCAGAGACCAACAGGGTAAGGAGTGCTGGGTAGGCCATCCAGAAAACTGCCATGAGCAACACATTCAGATCAGTCTCAAGTCCAATCTGGCACTAATGCTATTGCAAAATTGATGGAATGCTGATTTGGACAATATTACAGAACAGTGGACACCAGAGAAAAATTTTTTAGCCTTATTTGTCTGCATTGTTTCCCTTATTTGTCTGTTTGCATTTTCATTTTCTTTTCTTTTTTCATTTTTTAGTTTTATGTATATATTTCTGTTGTATTCTATTTGTTTTCTTTCTCTCTCTCAACTATCTCTCTTATCTTGGGACATATTCATGTGAATGAACATTGTCCCTAACCTTTCTGATTTGCTTTAGTAATCTTTTGCTATCACCTTCATTTTTTCTCCCCTGCCTTTTTCTCCAGCTTCCCAAAGCTTGCATGATCATCCTTTGTTCTCCAGCCTTGCTTTGACCATATTTCTCTTCACCTCTCTCTTTATTTTATCCCTTACACTATTAGATTTCCACACTACAGAGTAAAATCACTTTACTATGGGGAAACTCATTACATACAAGTTCCTCGTTTATGTTGGGTTTTGTTATATAACTGTAGATCTTGCCCCTCTGGTCAAAGATTGGCTACAGTTTATCATGTCCTCAACCATATGTGATGCTATTGTTATTGCTAATTGTAATGCTTTCACCAGGATGTCAGAATAGTTCTAATTAGTTGGTCTCCCCTCAACAACAATACTATGACTGTTTGGGTTCATAACCATCAATATAGTCCAGTTCCAAAGGACTGGGGACTGAGCCAAATAGATGGCAACATCTCATCCTTAATAAATTGGAAAGGTAGGATCTTAAGAGAGACACAAAAACCAGTAACTTCCTACATATAGAAGACAGATGTGAAAACAGACATTTTCAAGGGAGACTTTGATATTAGTGATAAAACTATCTACTATGAGAAATACACAGGCATCAGTACACAAAAGAATAACATAAAATTAAAAATAGAAAATAAGACAATAACAAAACCTAACTCCAGACTTCCAGACCACCTGGGAAAAGTCCAAGTGATAATCAGGTAGAATGGAGGCCACCCATGTGAAATGTCTAAAATTATGCAGCAGAAGTTCAAAAACAAGTGCATGAGACTATAGAGTGAATCAGATATTAAATAATCTCCTTGGTAAGAAAGGATGATGACCATGATGAAAGACTCACTCAGCAAGTCTAGGATAGGCATAAATAAAAAATAGAAGGTCGTAGGAAAATGATGGAAATAAATTAACAAAATATGAAAGAAATGGAACCCATAAGACAGATATAAACAGACATTCAGGAAATCAAAAATTCCATTCAAAGTTGGCAAAATCCCCTCAGTGAAAGTGAAGACAGAATTTCAGACTGAGAGGACAAGATTTCAGCTAGAAATCATGAAAAAAAAATCATAAAAATAATAAGGGACTATACAAAAATAATCCAACAGCTACAAGATGAGGCAATGAAAACTAACATAAGATTAATTGGAGTCCATGAAAAAGCAAGAACCAGCACAAATGAAATAAAAAACAACTTTTCACAGAAGTAATGACAGAAAACTTCCCAAATATGGAAAAGGAATTTGACATACAGATAAGCAGTGCATATAGAACTTTTGTCATTAGCCATGACCAAAATAAATCTACACCAAGGCATATAATAAAGATCTCAGAAATTCAGTACAACAACAGAATATTAAATTAAACTGTTAGAGAAAAGCAACTCACTTTAAAGAAAAGCCCATCAAAATTATAGCAGACTTCTCAACACAAATCTTTCAGTCAAGAAGAGCTTTGAGTGAAGTATCCCAAGTCTTGAAAGAAAAAACTTCCAACCTAGATTGATGTACTTTGTAAAGCTGTCTCTCAGAATTCATGGAGAATTGAGATACTTACATGACAAAGAATAACTGAAAAAATTCATCAATACTAAATCAGCTTCACAATGTGTTATGATAAATATGGTAGAGAGTTAACTATGTGCACAAATCCAAGAATACCAATAGAAATAAGCTACCAGGCAGGGAAAGCAATTAAACAGAGGGGACAGAGAAGGAACTAACAGCACATAACAGTATGACAAGGATATATCAATATATGTCAGTATTACGATCAATGCAAATGGTCTCACCACTCCACTCAAAAGAAATAGACTGGCAGAATGGATCAAAAAACAAGGTCCAATAATATGCTGCATACAAGAAATATACTTAGCTCAAAAAGAAATTCATAAACTGAAAGACAAAGGATGGAAAACAATATTCCATGTGACAGGAACCCAGAAAAAAGCAGGGGTAGCTATTCTCTCTGAAGACAATGAGAACTTCAAACGAAAACAGATCAAAAGAAGTAAAGAAGGTCACTGCATTCTTGGTAAGGGAAAACTCCAAGAAGAAGAGATTACAGTCATAAATATATATTCACCAATTACAGCAGCACACAAGTATATAAAACAAATATTAATGGACATAAAAAAAATCAAATAAACACTAACACAGTTGTAATGGAGGACCTTAATACCCCATTGTCATAAATAGACAGATCAACTAAACAAAAATTCAATAAACAAATATTAGAACTGAACCAAACTTGTGGACAAATGAATTTAATAGATGTCTACAGAGTGTTCCACCCTACAACATCAGAGTATGCATTCTTCTCAGCTGCATGTGGGATGTTCTCCAAAATAGACCATATATTAACCTAAAAAACATGTGCATGTAAATGAAAAGAAAACGAAAAAGAAACTGAGATTATCCCATAGTGCAATGAAATTGGAAATCAATGACAAAGGAAAACACAAAACTCCATAAACACATGGAAATTAAATTAAATAACACCCTCCTGAATAACCAATGGGTGACAGATGAAATTAAAGAAGAAATTAAATAATATGTACAACTAAAAGATAATGCCAATACAACATATAAGAATTTATTGGACACAACGAATGCAGTCCTAAGAGGGAAATTTCTATCAATGAATACCCATACCAGGAAGACAGAAACATCAAATAAACAACCCAAAGTTGAATCTCAAGCTTCTAGACAAAGAATTACAAGTCAAGTTGAAAGTTCATACACAGAAAGAAATTATAAAGATCAGGGCAAAAATTAATGCAATTGAGATTAAGAAAACAATACAAAGAGTCAATGAATGAAACAGCTGGTTCTTTGAAATTTAACAAACACTTAGCCAACATTATCAAAAAAAGGAAAGACTCAAATTCATGCAATTAGGAATGAAAAGGGTGAAGTCACAACAGATCCTACAGATATCCAGATCATCAGTACCTACTTTAAGAAAGTATATTCTGGGGGCTGGGGATTTAGCTCAGCAGCACAACACCTGCCTGGCAAGTGTGAGTTCATGAGTTTGATTTCTGATACTGGAAAAAAATCAAAAACCAAAAAAAAAAAAAAAAGAAAGAAAGAAAGTATATTCTAATAAAATGGAAAACACAGATGAAATGGACTGATACCTAGATATATATGAACTACCAAAGCTGAATGAAGAATATATAGAAATTTTAAATAAACCAATGTCAGTCAATGAAATTGAAAATGTAATTAAAAACCTACCATCAGAGAAAACCCAGGTCATAATGGATAAACAGGTAAGTTCTCCAAGAAATTTAGAGAAGATCTAACACCATTACTAATCAAACTCTTCAGTGAAATAGAAAGGGAGGCAATACTCTCATTCCTGGAAGTAAGTATTACCCTGATACCAAAACCAGAGAAATATTCAACCAAAAAGGAGAATTACAGAAAAATGTCCCCAATGAACATGTATGCAAAAATGTTCAATAAGACAACAATAAACAGAATGCAACAAATCACTAGTAAGATATACATCATGACCAAGTAGGATTCATTCCAGTAATGCTGAGTTGGTTTTACATATGCAAATCAATAAGTGAAATACACCATATCAAAATAGTAGAATTCATTCCAGTAATGCCGAGTTGGTTCTACATATGCAAATCAATAAATGAAATACACCATATCAACAGATGGAAATCGTATGATCATCTGGATAGATGTAGAAAAAGTGTTTGACAAAGTCCAACACCCATTCATGATCCTTACAAAAATTTGGAATAGATGTTTTTTGCCTCAATCTGATAAAAGCCATTTATGACAAACCAACAGCCAACATCATACTAAATGGTCAAAAACGGAAATATTTCACTCCAAAATCAGGAACAAGACAAGGATGTACAAGACCACCACTCCCATTTAATATAGTTCTAGAAACATTAGCCAGAGCAATTAGACAAGAAAAAGAAATAAGGATCAGAAAGAAAGAAGTTAAATTATCGTTATTTGCAGATGACATGGTACTCTGCATAGATGACCCCCAAAACTCCACCAAAAGACTTGAAGATTTAATAATCAAATTTAGTAGTGTAGCTGGATACAAAAATCAATAGCATTCCTGTACACAAATAAAAAACTCACCGAGAGAGAAATTAGGGAAACCACACCCATCACAATAGTACCTCTCCCCAAAATGAAATACTTAGGAAACAATCAAACAAAGGGACTAAGAATGTATACATTGAAAATTACAGTTATCAGAAAAAGGAGTTTGTAAAGAATATCAGAAAATGGAAAAATATCCCTTGTTCATGGATAGTAAGAGCCAACATAGTAAAAATGGCCATACTTCCAAAATTGTTATACAGATTTAATGCAATCTCAATCAAAATACCATTAGCATACCTCACAGAACTAGAGAAAACATTACTAAAATTCATTTGGAAACAGAAGAGACCTAGAATAGCAAAAGCAATTCTGGGTAACAAAGACAAGGTAGGAAGCATCACAATCCTTGACTTGAAATTATACTACAAAGCTACTGTGATAAAATCAGTGTGGGACTGGCAATGAACACACAAAAAACCAACCTGAAGGTCAGTGGAATATATTAGAAGATGCTGACACAACTCCAAATATACTCGGTCATCTTATCTTTGACAAAGGGACCAAACATATTCATTGGAAGAAAGATAGCCTCTTATGTAAATGGTGCTGGAAAAACTGTCTTTTGACATGCCAAATATTAAAGCTAGACCAATGTCTATCACCATCCACTACACTAAAATGAAAATGGATCAAAGATCTAAATATTAAAACAGAATAAATATTAAAACAATAGTAAAATGAAAATGGATCAAAGATCTATATATTAAAGCAGATCTAAATATTAAAACAGAAACACTCAATCTACTTGAAGAGAAATAGGTAGAAATCTTGAAGACGTAGGTGGAATCAGAAACTTCATGAACAAAACCCAGACTGCACAGGAAATTCAGAGTCAGCATCTTGGATCTTATCTAAATTAAATGAGATAGACACAGCAAAAGAAATCTCCGAAAATGTGAAAAAATAATGCACAGAGTGGGAAAAAATTGAGCCAGTTGTACCTTAGATGAAGGACTTATATGTAGAACATATAAAGAATTGAAGTTATATTACTACTATCTCTAAGTTATACTACTAATTTCTCAGTTCATTGAAGAGAAAGGTGTGTATTAATATTATATAGGCAATTAAATATTGACCTTAATGTACTCTGAGTAACTAATTTAAAGATATGAATACACAATATACTGACCGTTGTTTCCCTCCTATTATCTTGTTTTGAAATTTTATTTTTTTCTTTGAAAAAGAATTGATTGTTGTATTACATATTGTAGTGTGCAATGACGTTGCTCAGATTACCAGATGTAAAAATACAAGATTGACCAGACCACTAAAGAGAATAAAAAATAAATAAAAATCATTAGAAATGATACAGAGCTTCACTAAACAAGATGTCTTTTATTCTCTTTAAAATAAATAAATAAATTCATAAATACATAAATAAATACATAATAAATTTAAAAAGATACTTAGGAGACTAAAAAAAACTTGTAAAAAAAATCAGTCCCCCCAGATTTAAAGACTCAATCAAAAATGGACATCTGAGATGAATATGCAGCTCTGAGAAGAAGAAATAAAAATGGCAAATAAATATATGAAAAAAACTTTTCAACATCATGGTCATTCAAGAGGTGCAAATTGAGCCAGGCGTGGTGGTGCACAACTGTAATCCCAGCACTGGGGAGGCTGAGACAGGGGAACATTGTGAGTTCAAGACCAGCCTGGGCTACAAAGTGAGCTCAAGGCCAGCCTGAACTGCATAACGAGACTCTGTCTCAGAAAAAAATAGTGCAAATTAAAACAACACTGAGATTGCAGCTCACTCCAGAAAGAATAACTATCATCAAGAAATCAATCAACAAATGCTGGAGGGGCCATGTGGCAAAAGGTACACTTCTCCACTGTTGGTAGAAATGTAGACTGGTGCAACCACTGTGGAAATCAGTATGGCAATTCATCAAAAATCTAGGATTAGAGATCCCATTTGACCCATCTATTATCTCTCTGGGTATCTCTCTAGAAGAATTAAAACTATCATACCACGATGATATATGTGCACCTATGTTTATAACAGCACAATTTGTCTTAGTTATACCTTGGAAACAACCCAAATGCCCATCAAGGAAAGGGAAAAAAAAGATGTATTTTTATTCAATGTAATACTACTCAGCCATAAAGAAGTATAAACTTAAGACTTTTGTAAGTAAATGGATGCGATTAGAGACCATACGCATAAGTGAAATAAATCTGATTCACATGTGTAAACATCATATTGTCTCCCTGGTGTGAGGAACTGAAAGTGAAAGGTCCAAAACGCACAACAGATATTGTGAGATGGGAAGTAATTATCAAAAGGAAAGAGAAACTAGGATGGGGGAAAGGGAAAGGAAGGACGGGAAAGGAAAGAAAAACAAAATACCAGATAATTATACTACTAGTTTGTCTTAGTTCATTGAAAAGATAAAATTGTCTAATATCATTTGGAGAAATTTTTATGCTCATATCTTGAACTTTGGTCAACTACTTTAAACATAACAATACTAAATGTATTAACTAGTGTTATTCTCCTATTATTTTGCTATAAAATTTTTACTTTTTCCATAAAATAAAGAAATCGATTTATTCACTTTAATTGTCTCCTTTGAATTTAAAGAGGTACTTAATATTTCAGACAAATATGGTATAATGATGCGCATGCTATTACGCATATGCGAAGCAGCCTTTGTTCACTGTTTCCAAAGACAAATTGAGGCAAATAGTTCACAGCGATAGTGCACACTGGGTACAGTGATTCCTTGGTGTGCACTGTTAAATGGATCTGGGGAGCACAATGTTGCCCAAAACAATGAGTAGCAAACAGACTTTTCCCATGAGGAACAATGTAAATAAGTTTAATACATTCCCAAACCAAAGACAACACACATTTTAAGATAATATGTAGAAAGGGTCATTTACCATCACATAACTGTGGAGACTAAATGAAATAAAAACTGAGATGAGTCCATGGCCTAGTGGTCTGGTAGGAGGACAGGTTTCCGTCAGCGTTGTTTGGAAGGATAATCCCCCTGCAACTGAACATCAGGCACCTGCGTTCTGTGTTCATATGCTTTTCTGCCTTTGTTTCATCTTGTACCAGAGATTCTGACACACTCTTACTCACCTCTGCCAAAAACTTTTCCAATGAGGTCTCCTTTTGTCTCCCTTTCAAAATTCCTCCTAAGCATGAAATTGTTGGGCCATTCAACAATTTTTTCTGCTTGTTATAACTTTGTCTTCACGGCAGGTCATCAACTTTTGAATTTCTGCCCATTTTGCACACATTTCTTTCATGAAGGACCTGGGAGTATCCTTCCTTATCTCCTCACTTGAAGAAATTTCCTCAGCCTTCTCTTGTTGCTTCTCCTTCTGCAGTTCCTATGGCTTCTCATTGCTGAGCTCTTCCCATTGTCCCTCCACTAACTTCTCCATCTCAGCAGCGTCAACTTCACAGACCAAAGATACAACATCCCACACAACTGTTCCCCCCGTGCCTGCAGTCTTGGGGTCAGTCTCAAGCCCCTCCATGTCTCTCCGAGTCACAGATTCTGGTCACAAATTTGTCCATGCTGATTCCATTGTCCAATAAAAGATGGCATTCCAGATCAGAGCCATAGGTTAAGGCAGTAGAGGACATTAAGATCTCCTCCAGAATTCTGTGAGGGTCAACTGGACATTAGAGGCTACCACAAAGAACCCCTGCAAAAGCCCTTTGGTGTACAACTTTTGAACTCTGCAGGTCCATAGGCTACATAGGTAAGAGTGGTGTT
>NW_004955526.1:3654565-3662065 GCF_000276665.1 Chinchilla lanigera | reverse complement strand
GGAATGCATTCCACTATGTCTGACTCTAGACCCCGGGAGGCCTGGCAGCAGTTGTTTCAGAAACTTCAGGAAAATACTCCCTGCCTCAGTGCCCCAAACTAGTACTGTGACTCAAAGGAAATTCATTACTTCTACCAAGGTGATGATATGATAGATCAAAAGGGAGCAAAAGACTAATTGATCGAGTTTGAGTTCAATTTTCTCTGGGAATTCCCATGTGAAGCACAATTTTACAGTAGGGAAATATTTAAAAGTTGCTATTGGCAAGAATGTAAGAAATAAACATGGAATCAAATTCACGGGACATCAAGTTTAATGAAACCTCTAATTGTTTATAAAATTTGAAGTCTAACTTGCAGTGGATAAAATTACACGTTCTCGGCCAATTGTAAGATGGATCTCAGCACTCTGATCTGGAAAAGGGGTTAACACTGAGTAGCTATTGCTGGTTGTTTTCTTTCAAATCAAGGAACAGAGCTGTTTTCCATAAGCCAGGGTTGGTTTCAAAACACGATTTCAGCTTAAAACATCATGTGTCTGTTTCCTAATTTCCTTTGGCAGGCCCAAGTGGCATCATAAATTTAATGTACTGAAACTTGAGATTCTTCATGTAGAAAAACAAGCCAGGCTATGTCAGTTCACATAAAAAAAAATATTATTCTTGGAGATAAAAATATTTGTTCTGTACCTAGAATCATATTAAAATTTGCTTCATTGCAAAGTGTTCCTAGTGGGATACATGATGAAGCTCTGCAGCCTTGGCAG
The DNA here is from genome assembly GCF_000276665.1 of Chinchilla lanigera. NCBI lineage: Eukaryota > Metazoa > Chordata > Mammalia > Rodentia > Chinchillidae > Chinchilla > Chinchilla lanigera. Next base: position 3,661,300 of record NW_004955526.1, on the reverse strand, counting down.
ATGCCGACTCAGTAACCTCTCCTGGAATCTCTCTGGCCTGCATGTTAGTGCAGTACGGTCCTGCTTCTCTTTATCTTTGATAGGTGTCTGGGGAAGAGGCTGTGACTCTACTTTTTCTTCCATGACTGATATATCCCAGGGACTCCTTTTGAAGAATAACAACATAATGGATATGATTGTGTGAATAAATTCTTGCATGTTTTAAGGTAACAATTTGTAAAAGCTTAGAAGCAGACTGATAGACTCTACTATCGTGGCGTTTAAATACAATATAAAAATACATTCAAGATGAATGGCACACTGCTAATAATTCTGAAACAAAGACTAGGATGATTTAATGCAACTGTGAAACAGAGGCCTGCTCTCAGAGTTCAGACTTTAAAAAGGAACACATTAAAATCTGCAAATAAAAAATTCTACTTTCCGCCTTACCTTCCTGCATAACACCCAGCCAGACTACCTTTTTATATCCTGGTAGAAGTCAGACTCATTAAGTCTTCCATAAAAACTAAACCACCCTGATTGCAGGGAATGAAGATTTCTATATTGTATGCCTATTTCCCTGTGTAACTAGCAGTCTAAAACCTTGAGAGAGTAGGGCAGTCATCCGGGGCTCGAAGGCATACCTCTGAGATTTGAAAGATTCCCCTGTGAACACAAATGAACCTTTGCTCCTGGCTTTTTTTTTGCCAAGAGTAACTCCAGATAAGTGCTACATGGTTGATCTTCCTCAGTATAGTAGGTAAAGTTGCCTAGTATTCTTTATCACAGACATTTGCATGTATAAATACAACCTTAAAACAGAGGGTTTTGATTTCACTCTTCTAAGTGGCTGTGTGTCTTTTTTTTTGATTTTCTCTGATGTCAGTTCATGAAATAGAGGGTTACAAGGTTTATTACTCCAGAGATATGATTAGTTACTTTTAAATTGGCATGAAGGCCTAGGAACCCAGAGTCACAAATACAGAGCATAGCTGGAAGATCGTCTCTACTCCAAGTCTTTCCTAGTAGAGAGGTTATACCAAAATCCAGAGAGGTTAAGGGAAAATATGAGCTGATGCAAGCCTTTCTTTGTTCTAATTGTTCTAATTTCTAGCCTGTTAGAGTATGAAAAGTGGTTTCCCACCACAAGGGAGAAAATCATAATAGACTTTACGCTTCCTCAACTCTAAAACTTGATATGTAGGAAGAGAATTCCAAAGGCCGTCATAGCTTCTGTACTGTCGTCCAACAGTTGACCTCAAATGTCATTTGCAAGTAAATAGTCTCACTTTCTTAATCCAAGTTTAGAGAATATTCTGGTTATAGAACTAAAACATGTTCAAGATATGCAAGCTGGTCCAGAAAATGTCCATAATTATTGCTAATCTGAAGCAATAAGTGAAGACAGAAATGTCTGTGATAATTCTGACATAATCCAACTGCTAGCATCAATGTTATATAAATATGCTTACATACTTCTAGCTGCAGGAAGAAAAATGCCTTCATGCCTCTAGAGTTTGTACAAATAAAATAAAAGGAAATGTTTACTCTGAATACAAAAATTGATCTTCCTGGTTAGGAATTATTTCACTAGAAGAATTTATTTCACAAGAACCATTGTAGTTAGATGAATCTACGTATAATAATTAGTTGGAAAGCATATGATAGTATGAGCTGCACCTCACTCTGCACAACCTTAAACCTGTGTAAATAAAAGTAATGAAGGCTTTGAGACAGAAGAGAGTTTCTAATGAGGAGCTTGGATCTAGGCAGTGGGTCCCTACCTCCATCCTTATGTCCAGAAAACCGCTGTGGTTCAACTCCACCAGCAATCAACTGCATTAGCAAGTGTCCATGGAGTCTCTAGATACATTGCAACTGCCCCACTTTGACTGCTAGTGAGTTTTTTACATTTGCTATTTTGATTGGTAGGAAACATTAGCAAAAATATGTAAGATGAAGTGGGTAGACAGAAAGAAAAATCAAGGTTTTCATATGTACAAATACATAAAACAGCAGTAGAATGATAAATAAGGTCAGAACACCTCATGGTTATCCGTGGACAATTCTATTTAACACCCATATTTAATCAGGTTTAATATTTGTTCCAAAAATTTTCTGAACAGAATTTTATGTCACATGCTTGCTTCAATCACAACTGGCAATGTTTTAGTGTTCATTGTATGCTTTGCTCTTAAGTATAAATATATGTGCCATCTAGTATCAATTATTATGCCCATTTACAAATAAAAATTCAAGCAAAGAATTTATACAGCTTATCAAACATCACCCACTTATAAGAAATGTCTGAACGTTGTGACTTCCATTTTTTTATGGCAAACTCTTGACTCCCTTACAACTAATTTACACTTGCTGGGTCTTATGGAGTAATGCATTTCGAGTGTGTATAATGAGAGGCTCCTCTAGCCAAACCATAAATTTAGTAAATTTTCTGTTTTATAAATTAACTGTCAAGTAGAATTTGATTACTGATTATTTAAAACCATGAAGGGTTTGAAAAATGCAAACAGTTCCCTTAGTAAATTTTGAACTATGAGAAGAGCCTATGCCTTGGGTCTTTAAAAGATAAATTAAGTAGAAACAATGAAAATGCACCACGTTCAGGTAATGACGTTAGGCACAGTGGGTAAGAGTGAGTGGGGTGGTAATGGAGACCGAGCTAGGTAACCTTTGAGAGGGGACGTGGGGGGTGGCTGAACTGAAACTTCCTCAGATCACACTGGACCCCTGAGGGACCTGAGCACAAATCTGAAATACTTGGGCAATTGTATTTTCTCATGGCAACTGGACAAGTTCGTGTAAATCACAAAAATCTCTTCAAGTAGAAACTGCTGAAAATTAAGAACAATTTTGATAAGCAGTACGTTCTGAAGTCCAGCTGCCACTTTGTTTCTTCCACCTATATGATCATTAATGAGAATTATATGTCCTCAGTGTAGTGTTTTAAGTTCTTCATGAAGAATTACTTAAACTACAATCTAATTTACTAAGAAGTATACTGAAAGTGTTATTACTGGTTCTTATTTTCGTGAAATTTGCTAGTCTTTGAAGGCAGATATAGGTTAACTGTGTCAAGAATATTTAAATAATTCCAAAATTCCTTTCCCCCACCTGTTAATTAGATTATTCATTGAACATATGAATAAAATTTCTTATAACATGAGATATATTTTGTTTTGTTGTTTTACTTTTGAAAATGCATATATATTTAAATGACTTTCAGTAGACTTAACTTTCACATGAAGGTGAGCAGTATGTATAGACAAGAGGTGATGAAAATATACAGCAAATGTCTAAATTTTTTAAAAATTATTGAACCTGGAGGTAGTGGTGCATGACTGTAATTCCAGTACTTAGGAGGCTGAGACCGGAGGATCACTTGAAGTTTGAGGCTAGCCTGGACTAACAGCAAGTTAGTTCAAGGACATCCTGAACTATATAGAAAGACTCTCTCAAAACACACAAAAAAAATTGTAATAAAAGACATATTGCCATTAATCTCCCTTAAAATATCCCCCTTCACTTAGAATATGTACCATTGTTCTTGACACTTTCTGAAAAAACAGGCAGCATAAAAACAAGACAATGTATTAGGGTAAAAACCCTGAGGATATACAGATTCTTGGACTGTTCACAGGCTTGAGAATTTTGATAGTGAAGAAAATCTTCACTGGACATTTTCTAGATGAAAATTAATAGAAACATAATGTTTAAAACAGATTGCTGCCATGGTGGGGAAATTCATGTGGAAGATGCATTCTTTGTTATTCCAGAGGACTATGGAATAACTCTGGGGAAACGGTTATGGGGGAGATGATGTTAGTAATGATGACAATGAGAAATCCAAGGGTAAAAAAGCTAGGAAATGTCACTGGAAGATAAACTGAAGTGAAAGAACCTTTTAAAGGCAACTATGGTTTCAAGCTCTGGTGACTTGCTGGAACCTGAAAATCTATTCCTCTTCACAAGATAGCAATAATTTTTAATGTGGATCATTTCAACTCAATAAAACCAAATGCTGAGTTCTGCAGTAAGTCCCACAGGCCATCATGGTGATTCCTCTGTATTGCTACATCTCTTTTTAATTAATTAAGTTCATTGGTAGGTTTTAGCTATGCTCAGTGATCCTATCCATCATAGAGAATCTGTACCCGTACAGGATATAACTTGATTGTTTTCCCCAATTCCCCTACCCATCCTTCGTTCCCTCTTCCTCTCCTTATTTAAAAAAGCTGTGTTTCCAGTTTTTCCTACTTCTCTCATTTTTTTCCATTCCTTCCTTTCCCTTTCCCTTGTTCATAGTTTTCCTTCCAATTTGAACATTTTCTTCCTGTTTCACAATACCTGCTATAGATTTTGGTCCTTATACATTTTTGGTTTTTCACACCAGAGGAACATTGCAGTATTTATGTGTGTGTCCAATTTATTTCACTTGAGAGTGTGGTCTCAAGGTACATCCCTATCTTTCTTGATGTCAGAGTTGTAGTCCATTGTATATAAAAAAAAAAGCACATCTTCTTTATCCATTCATCATTCAATGAGCATTTGGGCTGTTTCCAAGATTTAGCGATGCTAAACTGTGCTTCTGCTTTTAATTCTTTTGGGAAGATGCCAAGAGAGAAATAATTGGGTCAAATGGAAACTCTAGTTTTAGTTTTTTGAGGAATCACCTCACTATTTGCACAGTGTTTGCATCAGTCTACACCCCCACTACAACAGTGGAAAGGGTTCCTTTTTCCCCACAGATGAACCAGCATTTGGTATTGGTTGATTTCTTTCTTTTTTTAAGAGAATAAAAAAAAATCTAAAAAAACAGGTGGGCCTATAGCTCAGCTGCACAAGCACCTGTCTGGCAAATGTAAGGTTCTGAGCTCAATTCCTGGTACAAAAATAAATAAATAAATAAATAATTAAAAAAATAAAAAACATATAAATAGCCATTCTTTCTGTAGTAAGAAGGAATCTCAGCATTGTTTTAATTTACATTTCTCAAATGAACAATCATGTTGAACTTTTTTATATATTTATTTGCCATTTCTACCTCTTCATCTGAAAAGTGTACTTCAGATGCCCATTTTCCGATTGAGTCTTTAAATTTGGGGTGTCTAATTTTTTTGAGTTCTTTATATATTCTAGGTAGTAGTCTTTGTCTGAAGAACAGCTGACAAAAATTTCTCCAATGCTGTGGGTTTTCTCTTTACTGGTGGATTCTTTTGCTGGGCAAAAGATTTTAATAAATTGAGATCTCAGTTGTTGAGTCCTTGTAATATTTCCTACGCATGTTCATGAAGTCTTTATCTACACCAATGTCGTCAAGATTTCCACCTACTCTAACTTCCACTAGATTTAGTTTTCCAAAACAATGAAATACCCAGGAATTAATCTAATGAAGGAAGTAAAAGATCTTAACACTGGAACCTATAGTACTCTGAAAAAAGGAGATTGAAGAGAATATCAGAAAACAGAAAGATATTCCTTTCTCTTGGGTAGGAGTAACCAATATAGTGAAAATGGCCATACTTTCAAACTTATTATACCGATTTAATGTAATGCCAATGAAAATTCCAACAGCATGCATCTCTTAATTTATAGTTATAATTTTTTTAAAAAAGTAACAAGATCTACCCATCTCTTAAACTTTCCTCACCTATTGTGTATAGCCCTTTGTACACAATATAAGCTTCATTTTTTAAAAATGTGAAAAAAAATTCAAATATGTATATGTGTGCATATATATATGTATATATTTGAAGAACACAAAACTCCATGTTGTATTTGTTTTATAATTATTCCATACATGAATATTTTAAATATTTTAAGTATACCTAAATTCTTTTAATTTCATTTTGGTGAGAAGATTGTTTGTAACAGAGTCAGCAAGTCAAGACATTTCAACCTTCCCACATCACAGGTTTGGAAAATCAAAGGCATATTGTACATCCTTTTAGGAATTTTTAGTCTGCTTGTCATGAGTTATCATATGTTTCCAATATTCTGAGCCTTACAAATACCATAGAACCACTTGTATTTTTTTCATAACATGCTGTTGCCAAATTTTGTCTGCAAAAGGAAGCTTTTATAAATGACAAGTAGTCTTGGTCTGGCAGTGTTAAAATTCAGAGAATTTATAATGATATGAGCTGAGTCATGGAAAAAAGGTATGTAAGAAGGAGATTGAAGAGTTGTCAATAAAAGGTTATGAATGTTCTTCCCTCTCCAGTTTAGTTTTCCTGACAGTCATAGAATATTCTTTTGTAAATCTAGCATTAAAACATTACATACGGTTACCTTCTTACCTATAAGCGCTGGTAGTTTAACAACCTAGAATAGATTAAGATATACTTGACTGTATTTTGGGGATGTTTGACATGTGATATGGCACAGCAACCAAGACTCTTCTGCCAACCAGTGAGGAAACGATATAAGGTTTTTAGGGGTACATGGTACAGTATATTGAAGGAGGAGAGATTGAGGCTCAATTCTGACTCTGCCTTTCAATAAACTACAATTGTGGAGGAGTAAGAATACCATGATAAGTCTTAGATTCTTTGATTACAATTGGAGACGTTAAAAAATTCTATTCAATTAAGAGTTTGATCAAAAAAATCAAGGGAGGAATATAGGTTTTACTATGTAAACATATAAAGCAGTATACAAATATAAGATGGCATTATTATTATCATTTATAAAATATAATTTTACACTGGAAGATATATAATGTATAGAGTCATT
>NW_004955526.1:3646851-3653320 GCF_000276665.1 Chinchilla lanigera | reverse complement strand
GAAAACATCCCATTTAATTTGCCTGATGCTGCTCATGTGAGAGAAGAGAAGCACCCCGCTCCAGCCCATCCTGGCTGTATTGTCCCAGATACAGTGGAGCAGGAAACCTGAAAGATAAGAGGTTGTAGGTCTAAGACATAGGATCAGTGCGACTGAACTCTCATTACAGAATAAGAATGTTTCTCCACCCCCCATAACTTACCTCTTATTTATCAAAGGTTTATTTATAGAAGTGCATTTCACTCAGTATATCCTGTCTAAATATCTGAAAAAATATGAGATATAAAAAGGACTAAAATAGATATATTGAAAAGATAGAGCAAGCGTCAGAGCCAGAGTCAGATGTTGCAGGGAAGTTAGAACTACTAGACCGAGAAGGTCAGAGCCATGATTTTGTTATCTGCTGGATAAAGATGAATGAAAGAAGATGTGGATGATGAAGCAGAGAAGTGAACATTATAAGAAACACACACACACACACACACACACACATGCTACTAATACACCAGAACAGAAACAAAGAATGTCTTTGATGGGTACAACAGAGGAAAGAATCTTTGACCCCAAGAATATCACAATAGAAAATTTAAAATGGAAAGTGAATGAGAAAAAAGGCTGAAAAACAATAAGAACAAAATATCAAAGAACGTTGGAAAAACTACAAAAAATAATTACATGTGTAATAGGACTATCAGAAGGGGGAAAATAGCAGAAGTAGTCTATTTTTTTTAAAGTAATGGTTGAGAAATCCCCTGAAATTTTTGTCATCCAACAAATCACCAGGACACTCAGAGAATCCAAGCAAAATTTAAATGAGGAAAAATCATGCCAAGGTGTATCTTGTTAAAAGGATAGGGGGAAAAAAAGAAAGCATCCTGATAGAGAACAGGGTCTGGGGCAGCATAACTTTACCCGGAAAGAAACACAAAGTAAAATTTGCTTCCTACTTCTCGCAAACCACTAAACACAAAGCGGGTAAAGCGAAATATCTAATGTCTTCAAAGGAATAAAACATTCACTTAGAATTTTCACCTTACAAAAGTGAAGAAGAAGAAGAAATGAAGATTTTCCCAGAAATCAAAGATCAGGGAAATTTGTTGCTAGTACAGCTGATTTGCAAGAAATGTTAAAAGAAGTTCCTTATAAAGACAAAATTGTTAATCAAAAACTCACATATGTAAAAAAGAGCAGTAGAAAATATCAAATTTAAAAAACTTTTCATACTGTTAATCGATCTAACAACAGTTTGTTAAATATACCAACATTAATAATTTACTCAATTACATATGTTCACACGTGTGTGTCCTTATATATAAGTGAAGGACAAAAGTGAGATAAGGTTCAGGAGGGAAGAATTAAGATTAGCATCTTATTGTGAAATAATCCCCCTACCCATCAAATCGTTGTATTATTTGTAGGTGAACTTTGTTTAGCTATAAATGTATATTGGAAAACATTGAGCATGCATAAAACAGGTTACAAAATTACTGATACTCTACAAAGGATAGAAAATAGAATTAATGTAAAGTGCTCATTTAACAGTAGAAGACCTACAAGGTAAAAATGGCAGTAAGAAGAGCAACAGGTAGATACATACAGTACTTATGAAATGATTTCAATAACCAACTTGAAGGTCAGTGTTCTAAACATAACAATAAATGATTGAGTTTGTCAAGTTAACGAAGTATAAAGACTGAATTTTATATTGTTTGTAAGAAATTTACTTTAAATATAAAAACATATGTACAATCAAAGTAAGTGGAAAGGGGAAAGTTATATCATGCTAACAACACTAATCAAAAGAAAAAAGATATGGCTATATTAATTTTAGAAAAAGTAGATATCTGAGCAAAAATATTTTTTATGCCATTTGAGACAAGGTTTTACCATGCAGTTCATTTGAACTCACTTTGTAGCCCAGGCTGGCCTCAGATTCACAGTGATCCTTTTGCCTCAGCCTCCCCAGTACTGGGATTACAGGCATGTGCACCAACACACAAAATATTGATGAACAAAACTATTTATAAGGAATATACAAGGTATTTCAGAATGAAAAGGGGTCAATTTTCTAAAGAGACGTAACACTCTTTACTGTGTATGCAACTAACAGTACCAAAATATATGAGGCAAAAACTGACATAACTCCAAGAAAAAAATATATGAATTCACCAATATGATTGGAGATTTTAGTACCACTCTATCAAACATGGCAGGATCCATCAAGTGGAAAATCATTGAGAACACAGTTGAACTAAATAAATATAAATGCAATTGAAAACCAACTGAATATAATTGACACCCATGGACTACTTCCTTTTACAACAGGATCTTGTTCTCTAGCTCATAGGACCATTCATTAAGATAGACCATATTCTGCATCATAAAGCACAATTTAACAAACTGAAAGAAATAAAAAGTAATTCATTAACTTTTAAACTACAGTAGAATTAAATGAAAAATTAATAACGGAGGGCTCGGGTTATAGCTCAGTGGCACAGAGCCTGCCTGGCAAGCACAAGATCCAGAGTTTGATTCCCAGTATCACCTCCAAAAATTAGTGATATAAAGACAGCAAGAAAAATCTCAAACATTTGGAAACTAAACAACAGAGTTTCAAATAACACGTGGATCAAAGAAGAAATCTCAAGATTAATTTTAAAAAATTGAACTAAGTGAATATGATACAAGTCATCATACTTTGGAGATGCAGTGGAAGTGGTATGTAGAGGGAATTCATAGCATTGAATGGGCATATTTGAAAAGGAAGAAGTATCTGAAATTATTCAACTATGCAACTATCTTTGGAAACCAAAAAGTGAGAGTGAATTAAATGAAAGTAAGTTGAAAAAAAATAGTAAAAATTAAAGCAAAATCAATGAAACTCAAAATAGAAAATAGATAAAAATCAATGAAACAAAAATCTGATGTAAAAAATGGTAAGTCATTAATCATGCTAATAAAGAAAGAAGATACAAATTGTAAATGTCAGAAGTGAAAGAGAGAATATCACTGACTGTCATGGAAATTAGAAAGATAATAAAGAGATACTATAAAAACTCATGGCTTCAAATTTGATAACCCAGATAAAATGGAACAATTTTTCAAAGGACCCAGTTTGCCAAAATCACACAGAGAAACAGAACATCTAAATATCCCTACATCTATTAAATAAGCTGAATCAATAATACACGCTCAAAACAGAAAGCACTAGGCCCAGGTGGACTCATTGATGAATTCTATCAGTATCTAGAGAAGAAATTATGCCAAGTCTCAGCAACTTTTTTCAGAGCCCAGAAGGAGAGGAAATTGTTCACAATTCATTTAATGAGACCTTCATTACTCCATACCAAAAATAAACAAAGTTGTGATAAGAAAGTGAAACCAAAGACCAATGTCTCTCATGAATATTCATCTATAACATGAATGTAAATATAAATGTCCTCAAAACTATTGGCAAATCAAATCCAACAATGTTTAAAAAATGATACACTTGGCCCAGTAGCATTTATCCAGGTATGTTAACCTGATCCAATATTTCAAAATCCATAAATGTAATCCGGTACATCAATAGGCTGATGAAGGAGGATTAAATGAGCAAATAAATAAATGCAGAAAAATAGTTTTGCAAAATCACAGTCCCACTGATGATGAAGATTTCCTGAAAACTAGAAGTAGAGGAAATTATCCTCAACTTGATAAAAAATATCTACAAGCCATCTTCATGCATAACAGTGAGAAAATAAATGTGCTCCATTTGTGATCAAGAACAGCCAAGGAGGTGACCTCGTCCCAGGGCGTTTCCACATTGTACAAGACAGAGAACGAAGTGATGGAAGAAAGAAAAGTAAAGAACATTCAGCCTGGCAAAGAAGACATAAAGCTGTCGTCATTTACCTGATGTGATCATGCATATCAAAACCAAGAATTTCTATTCAGTGGAGAATGTCATAGCAAAAGCTGCTAATGGGGAACTCACTGAAAGGACATACTGGTGATGTCTAAATCTGGGAAGGGAATAATATCGAAAATAAAGAAGGAATCGACTTAAATCAGAAAGAGAACTAAGGCTAACACAACAGAAAAACTGAGCAAGGATGCATATGGCAAAGAACACACAATGAAAGGACCCGCATGGCTTTTGTGTGGGATTGGTTAGAGTAGTCAATCACAGGAATGCATACAGGCTCTTATTTTCTCCATAAATCTAACACAAATTTTAAATGGTCCATTGTATTTCTATATAAGAGGAAATAGAAACCCAGTGAGAATATGAACAAGTACATTCTTTCTTAAAAATAGCAAAGCAGTCTTTTCCTTCTGACCTAGCAATCAATTTGCTTAGTCGGTCCCAGTGAGCTCCTCTCACATGTTTCTGAGCAGACATGTACGCATATGTTCACAGGGTGATTTCTGGGGTTCACTGCGTACAGATCCTAAACATATGATCCTGGGTGGGAAAAAAGTGAAGAAGAAATATAATACAATATCATTTTTCTCAAGCCAAATAACACACTTACTATATATACATATATATGCACATTAAAGCCTATAGGTACATTAAAGCTATGTTAGACATATTTAGCATTAGACTGAGTTCCTCTGTGGGAGAGGACAGGAAGTGGTAGTAGATATGGCCTTAGAAATAATGGCCTTAGAAAAAGCAGAGCAATGTTGACAGTGTACCATGAAGTGAGGACTGTAATTAGCTAAATTATATAAATCTGCAATTCATAATTTGCAAAGTGGAGGGGATGCAGAGGTCTAGGAAAGGGGGATGAGAGGCAGAGAAATTAAAAAAATAATTCAGATGCGCTATGTGCATGTGCCAAGTCCCTGTGCTGAGTGTAGTCATTACGCACTGCAATCATACACTAATAAAATAAAAAAGAATAAATGAGTACACTTTTAAAAATTAAAAATTAGAAAAATCAAAAGCAAAATGTAAAACAAAATGTACTTCAATTGAGTAGAGAAAAATGTTGAATTTAATTTTTATGAATTGAAGGCCCCTAACATGAAAATCTTTTATTAAAATCTAAGTAAATAAAGTCAGAGAAAGATCATTCATATTGGCAACAAATGATAGAAGTAGTAAAAGGAGATGCAGTGATATAAGAGTGTTTACTCTATTTACTATCACATAAACATTGGAAGTTGATACAAGATAATGAGCTTGCGTGCCCGGAGGTAGGTAGATGGAGAATTCCTATCACATCAATGTATTTATACAGTTCAAATCTCAACATTTCATTGTATTCTCAACATCTAACATAGATAAGTACATTTTAACTGTCTAAAATTAGAATATGAACTTACATAACTCTTCACTGTCTCTCATCATATGATTATGAACTAACAGCCTTTGTAATCTGGGAAGACGTTGGCCCCTTCTCAGAATAATTTGCCTCCAAATCTCATATTCACTTGTTAAGTTTTATTAATATGCTTTGGTATTATTTGTGATGCTTGGCATGCAGAAAATGCTAGGTACAAGATATTTATAGACAAATGCAGGTTTCTGCAAATGCGTTTGCACAGCAGCAGCTCCACAAGTAGCATGGATGGCCCTGTTGCCTAGCAACACCACTTTCTTACTGAAGACCTGGTAGTAACTGAATTGGAAGAGTCAGAAGTTGAAAATAGAACATACAGTAGTTATTTCACTAGATTTGGATCTGCCTGGTTTTCTATAACTTGTGAGAATTACTGGCCTTGGGAGTATTTTTTCTCATTTGTAGCCCTATTAACATAGTACAAAAAAAAAAAAAAAACCATAGTACAAGCAGTGCTTCAGTAAACTCCACCAGTCTTATCTATTTAGAAGTTGGAATGTTCCCAGGCAACCAAAGGAAATTGTTTAGTGCATTTTATACTAATCAGGTTCAGAACAAAAGTCATTAATTATCCTTTGAAAAGTGTTTCTAATAATCAAGCTTTAAAATTCTCTTCTGCTTTAAAATTTAATTATATTTTGAAGGCTTCTGATCATATCTGATTGAAACATCTGATAACATTTCCTTTTCCTCCCCTTCCCCTGCTTTGCTATTTCTCCTATCAGTTATCTGATCAACCTTTAAATCATGCATCATGCTATGTGTGAAAATCGAGAGGAGGTGATAATAGGTATTGTATGCTAATTCTTCATTTCCATTTTTGCCTTTTCTGCTTTTACAATTAGCAAGGTAAGAAACAGAGATCATAAAATTTAAGCAGAATATACATTATGCCACTCCAATATTACCCCTTGTCTTTGATAAATACTCTAATTTAAAAAAAATAGTTATGGAAAAGATATATTTTGATCTACCAGCCGTTTCTAATTTATTGTGGTATTTTAATGACATTGAGCTTAACTTATCGAATTTTAAACAACATTATCCATGTTTTCCACACAAAAGTTTATCCTTTCAGTCCTCTTTCATTTTAAAGAGAATAAAAAGTAAAAAAAAAAAAAAAAAAAAAAAAAAAA
>NW_004955526.1:3629889-3646751 GCF_000276665.1 Chinchilla lanigera | reverse complement strand
AAAAAAAAAAAAAAAACAAACATTAAAAATGATACAGAATTTCAAAACAAAATGCTAGGAAATCAACAATGGTTGTTATATGTTGTTATCTTCTCTGTAGTTTCTCAGATAACCAAATATAAGCATATAAAATTGGTCAAAAAATTAAAATTAAGCATTAACTTAATTCAAAAAGTAAGCATTAACTATTCCAATAGTTAAGTATAAACCAATCGAAATTACTACAAGTAATAGTCTATCTCTCATGCACATGTTCTTCCTTTCATTCCTATCATTCTTTTTATTATTTTTATTATAATCACTTTATTGACAAAAATATGTCATTTTTCATTTTTCTCTGTAAGTTATTTTTCCTCACTCTGTTATATGAGTGTATAAACTTCATCAAGCCACCATGCAATGTATTTGTTCAGTGCCATTTACAAGGTGAGCTGGGTCCCAGCATCCGAGAAGGCTGCCCACACCACGTGTTACACGGAGCACAGAGCTTGGATTTATGAAAGAGAAGTGAGATTTGATGGCTCTGTCATAAGGAAATGTGCAGTGCCAAGTTTTCTCAACACTACTAACCTACAATTATGCAGTGCTCTACTTCAAAGAAAACATGTGACCCTGCAGGGTATGGACTTTTAAATCTGGATGTTGCACTGTTGGGCTTGAAAGATTAATATATGGTTTTATTTAAATCTAGCACATACTCTCTCTCCTTCTCTCCATACAAATACTTTTAACGTGTTCTTATTTTCTTTTCACTACCTTTGCCATAAAATTTTGAATATATACATATATACTATATATGTATATATTTTGCATATATACTATATATGTATATATTTTACATATATATATTTTATATGTATATATATATATTTTTTCCTCATGTATAAGTTCTTGAAATTCCAGGACAGACCAAGAAGCGGCTCTATCTTGTCTCTTTGAGTATTACAGGTTCAGTGACTTTTGTTTTGCTTTGTTTTGTGTGCCCCCTTTTCCCTTTTAATTCTTTAAAGCACACTTTCCATTTTAACTTAATTTACAGCTTACCAAACAACAGTCCTAGTGAAGTCTAGTAAATGTGCCCATCCGGGTCTCTGCTGTCTGAAAGGCATCCCTGCCACTTCCATTCAGGCCCCTGGCTCCAGAGAGGCTAATCCTGTCTCCAACTCCTCAGAATCACCATGGACAGTCCTTTTAGACCGGCAGCTTTTTATTTTTGACTCTAGTTTTAAAAATTAGAATTGTTGGTCGGGACTTTGTAAGAACTTCCAAATAAGTCAGTAAAAATTACTGTGTAATCATTTGGCTTTCCTTTAGGAAGATCTATTCCTTCTTTGAGTCAGTTGTCTTTTTGCAGTGCCACCATTTGCACAGAAATCTTTACCTCTGGGGCTGTGCTCTCTTCTATCTTCACGAAGCACGTTCTTTTTACATTTGACAGCGAAAGCTATCTGTCCATGATTACAGCTCAACACTGGGCATGCTCTTATGTCCTTCATGTACCGATCACCTCATATCCACTTAGACTTGCTTAGTTCAACTTTCCACCAAATGTCATCACTGAAGCTTATATTTTGTGAAAACTATACATTATTTGACACTGGTTATGACTTAATTATGCATGTATAAAAAGTTCATGACACAGGTGAAGGTCAAACTGTTATCAGACCCGAAGATTTTCTTTTGTCACATTGTCATCAGAATCCTATGCACCACAAAAGTTTAATTAAATCTCAACTTCCCTCCTTGTCTCTTGGGCCACACAGCCTTCACTGATTCCTATTCCCTCTGAAATTCATCAAGGAACTAATGCTTGATGATATTTTGCTGTGGGAAGCAGCTGGAGCTGAAGATGATCACACATCTAGGGCAGAGCAAGGCCAATCTCAGCGCCTGAGGCAAGTCACGTGAATAAACTGCTCTAGTCTCAAGAACACAGGTGTCTGAGGCAAGCAATTAAGCAGACGGGTTTCATGTGACATTCAACCTCCCAAGTGTATAAAGTAAATGCACTGCAGCCACTGGGGCTCTTCCTCCTCATCCTTCTCCTCCTTCTTCTCCCTACTTTCTCCTATCAGGAGAGAGCATTCCATCTGGCCTCAGCTTTCTGTATTCTGACTCTTGTGCCTTTTTGTCCATCCTCTCACCCTCCTCACCACGGAAACATCAAGAGCTGTGCGGAATGCACCATTTTACGATTTCTTACCATTCCTTCTCTCCAGCTGAATCATACAGCACTCACAACTTAGAAAAAAAATGACGTAAATTTGTGGTACCCCAGTGAATAGATTTTCACTTGATGCTTCAGAATGATTAGTTGAATAATTAGAGATGCAATGAAAACACTGAAGTGGGAATTGGAAATGCTAAATTTGATTCAAAAACTTCCAATAATTATATGGATTTCCTAGGACCAAATATATCTTTTTCTCTGGGCCTGTGTATCCTTATAAAACAAAAGAGCACAATGAATCACTGCCGTCTGTGTGCTCTTGTGAAGCAGGTAATGAGCAAGAGAATGAGAGGAGGAGCGGAGTGGTTTCCAGTTGGCAAAGATAATCAACACACTCTGTTTGCCTGGTTATCTCTGATTTTAAATATTAAAACCCACGTGTTAGCCCTTTCTTTTTTATTCCTTTTTAAAATTTCTTTTTTGTTAGTACACATTTGCATGGCGTGTTTACACCCCCTGTGTGGAGTTGGAATGTATACACAGCATAAGCCCTTTCCCACCACAGAGATCTGTGGCATGCTAAATTCAGAAGATGAGAGTTTATATTCAGCTCTTCTGTACCTACCTGTGAGATCCCGAATTACTGATTTCCCTTTTGAAACCAGCTATGGTTTGGAAGCTATTTGTCCCCCAGGATTTGTGTGTTAGTTTCTTGGTCTTCCGATTTTAATATGGTAGAAGCTTTGGAGGTGGGGCCAAGGGGGCTACCACCCCCACGGGGATTGTGGAAGCTCTTAGAGGACTGCAGGGGGTTTCCAAGCACTTCAGTTGTTAGCAGCAAGTCTAACCTTTGATCTCGCTCTGGTCTCCTGTCTCACAATATGCTCTGCCTCCAGGGCTGCTGCCATTGCCCTGGAGGCTGTTAGCAGAGGGCTAGTGAATGGGGCTATCCGGCCTTGGACTTTCAGTCTCCAGAACTTGAGCTAAATAGAGCTCATTTCTTTACATCTTAGGTTCAGGAATTTTGCTTTAGCAATGTAAATGGACTGATATAGAGCCTCAATTTGTTAATGTGTAAATAGGATTAATAACACCGCATATTTTTCATGCATAAATGGAGGATAGTCATAATGATAATAATATTTAATAATGCGTTTCTTATGAGTGATAAAAGAAATATTTATGAAATAAGTTTGTAAATTTAAGATAGCTGTATGAAAGCAGTTGTTCAATATTTTCTATATAAATGACATATATGCCATATATAATTTGTCATTATTTGAGCAGCACTTATTTAACCAGCTTCATTTCTTTTATTCTCAAACATGTATATGCTAATTTTCTTTTGGTTGAGATTTATGAAGTCTTGGGTCTATAAATTTCTTGAGCCACATTTATCAACAAAATCATAAGCGTGCTCTAAATGTGTATCAGAGTAAATTTCTTACTTGTATTTCTCTGTACTTCATGCATAATAGGATGTTAGTGGTTACATCTAAAATACGTCAATAAATCTAATTTTAGTGGAAAATAAGGATCAAATTTTTAACATGTTTGTGTTATAGTCAGAAAATTATCTGAGTGGAATTGTTACTTTAATCTATAGTGTATGTTTTGTATTCATATAGTATTTTAGTTTTAATTGATAATTGAGTTTAGTCCTATCTATAGAATGCTCCAAAAAAATAACTGGTGTATCTAAACACTTACTAAGCACCATTTGTTTTCATGTTGTTAGTTTTTGTGTTGTAATTTGCTGGTGAATTGAGACTGGTACTTTTATTTACCAGCCCCTTCCAGCCCATGGAATATTCACCCATAATACAAGGTACTTTCTATTGAACTAACACTATGCCCTGAAACTCCTAAGCATTCATATGATTTGACATGCATAAGTGTAATTCTTATCTTTTTGTCCATGAGTGTAAATAACTCATATTTGAAGGAAGATGAAACTGCCACTGAGGGTCACAAAGAAAACAGATCACCGTGCCGCACTGTCTTCTCCAGTGGGTTTGTTTGCTCAAAAGAGGGAGATGCTTCACAAGTACTAAGCATCTGTGTTAGAAACTAAAGTTAACAGACAAGCGCTTCCAACCTCACAACTAGCCAGTGTGATCTCCCCGCTGATACGGAACTAAAAATGAAGATAGGACGAGAAGAGTCAGCAAACAGTAAATGGTAGGGCGCAGTCACTTTGTACCCAGGAGCTGGAGGTGGGGAGGAGCTTCCTGCACGGGAAGAGAGGTTCTAAATGGAGCAAGATGCTTCCTCCCCCAGAACACTGACGTTTCTGTGCGCGCATTGGAAGTGAGGAAGCAGATCTAAACTGTCGGTTGCTTTAGACATTAAAGAAAGGAAATCAGAAAAAGCTCAGTCTTCGGCTTTTACTCTGTTCTTTCCTCTGTGCAAATGTTGAGCATGTCTATTAAAAACAAAAATAAAAGTGAATTCCTGTTAAATTCCTTTCTGTGCATGAAAATGTCTACAGGGCAGCTGAAGAGAAATCCAGACGTATTTGAAACGCAGTTAAAAAAACTAAACGTGAGGTTTTTGTTTTGTTGTGCGGTTTTGTTCTTTTCTTAGTGCAGATTTGCAGCACATACTGCTTACATTCCCTCTGTGGAGGGGGTCTGCGTGCAGAGCACATCTTCACCCTCTTCTTCACCCCGTCCCTCCCTCCGGGCTGCCGCCTCCGTCTCTTGACCCTTCCCGTTTGAGAAAGATCTGTCTCCCTTCTTGTTATTATTTATCGTCGTTCTTCACTGTGCCTTTACTGGCTGACCACACGTTCGGAAGCTCATGTTCAGTCCTAAATTCAAGTTGCATTAGACATGCCATTGAACACTATGGATTTATAAGCTGAGACATGAGATAACCACATGAAAATAAAAACGAAGAAATGGTATGAGTTCCACTGCAAAAGTTAGCACAGAATTCTTCATTCATTTGATATCAATGTTTATTTTGGTCATTGGTTGTATACATATCCAGACAGAAAGTCTTCCCATTTAAAAAAACAGTTGTACATGTTGTAACTGGCAGTGTTGGCACTGAGCAATGAGACCTGTATTTTTTTAGATAATCTGAAACAGTGAAGAATTAGGCCTAAAATAAAATAATTCCATGAGTAAACATCGTATTGTCTCCCTATTATAAGAACCTGAAAGAGTAAATAAAACTCATAATGTGCAATAGATATTATGAAAGAGAAAGAAACAAAGGAAGGGGAAAGATATAGATACGCAGATAGGATAATTGTACTGCTGATGTCTGGTGGTTTGTTGAAAGGAGTAGTTAATGTTTAAATTTTTTTTAACTATTTTGCATGCTTCTGTCTGGTGATCTGAACAACTAATTTGCGGATGTCAGTGTGCAATATAACAACCATTGGTGAATTCCTATCATCTTGTTTGGTGAAGCTCTGTATTGTTTCTAATGTTTTTTTTATTAGATTCTATTCTCTTTAATGGTTTGATCAATCTAGTATTTTTACATCTGTTAATGTGAGCAACTTCACTGAAGACAACAATATGTAACACAACCACCACTGTTAATTCCTATCATTCTGTTTTGAAACCCTGTATCATTTTCATTGTTTTTGCTTAGTTGTGTTTGTGTCTATGTTGTTGTTATTTTATTATTGTTTTTTATTCTCTTTCTAGTTAAAAAAAAATGAAGAAAAGATAATTCCATGATCTGAGGGATGACAAGGGATGGAAGGGGCTTTAATCAGAAAATAAAACCAAAGATGTACTGATGGTAGAAATAATCAGACATTATTACAGACTGAAATGTATCTCCCTCTACCCTTCCAAATCTGTATGCTGAAGTCGTGATGCACAGACCCTCAGAGAGAGGCACTTCAAAGTGGTCACATAGGTTAATGAGGTGGGAGGTGATCCAGTATGACTAGTTTCTGGAGAAAGATGGGTACGTGGGCAAGACCATGTGAAGGCAGGGAGGAGGTTGTCATCTTCAAACCAATGAGAGAAAACACGGGAAAAACATCCCGGACTTCCGGCTTCTGAAAACCAGAGAAACAAATTTCTGTTGTTTAAGCTTCTGAAACTTTGGTATGGCAGCCCTGGGAAACTAATACAAGCAAAATGCGTAGGCTTGAATTAGAGGATTTTCTTCTTGTGTCCATTTTCTTTCCGGCAACACGATTGAAAGAAGTACATAGTTTTTGGGCAAAATGGCCTTGAGTTCTACCACTTCCCTGCTTTACCTGAGGATATAGTCATGCTAGAGAAATCATTTCCTCTAGGAGTTATGTTTGGAGCAAAGCCTATGTGGGACCACCACACTTTCCAGGGGAACACTGTCTTTAAGAGTGTGAAAAACATATCATCATGGCTAGAGGCCCTGGTAAATGTTCAAGGAATATAATTTTGGGGGTAGAGATAAGGGGGAAGTCAAATTAGCTATTACTGCACTTTGTTATTAATTTATATATTAACTGAATAGATATTCTCCTGAATTATGAAAAAGTTCTCTTCATGTTTAGCTGATGTTCTCCAAAAACAGAAAGGGAAATGGGTTTGGCAGTGTACAAGGACAATCACAGCACTCAGGAGGCTGAAGCAGGAGGATTGCCACAAGTTCAAGGCCCGTGTGGACTGCATTGGGAGTTCAAGGCCAGCCTGAACAGCAGAAAAAACCCTGCTTCAAAAAAGCAAAATCAACCAAACAAAAAATAACTAAATACAAACAGAAGGAGCACCTAAATTCAGCCCAGAATCCTGGTCCAGGAGCAGGCAAGCAGAATTAAGAATTCTTTTATTAAGAAATTCATCCCTGGTTATTCCAACACTAATCTATCTTTCCAAATACAAAGAGTTCACTCTTGACTGGTATTTACAGTGGGAATAATATGCAACTCAGCCTGTGGGAGGAACTCCGGATATGTGCAGCTGGTCCTCTGAGACCTGAGTGCTCTCCAAGACTGATTTTCTGCAGTAAGACAGGTATCAGGGAACATGATGACTGCAAATACTGCAAGGAAAGTCCACCTGGTACTTCCTGCACTCTCAGTGTTTTCTGTCTCTGGAAACTTGAACCACCTTTTCACCCATTAGCTGCTATGCCGCCCTGTCTGCTGTAATCTCATCATGGTCCTACCAGTCCCTTCGACTCTGGGTCCTGCCTGGGAGTTTGTCTACTGATGCTGAAATATGAGCACCAATCAGGTAGTGCAGGCTGACCACACCTTAGCCACAGGGCAGTGGAGGTCAATGCTCTTGAGGAGAACAAGTAAGAAAGGAAGGATGACTGCCAGTCCCTGCCTCTCCTGCGGTTCAGCTGTATATGTGACCTCTCCTAATTAAGAGTCCTCTACACTGGATATCAGTCAGTGGCCAGCTTGGTAATGATTGTATGCTTCCTGCCTACTTCTCTCTCGTCTCTCCACTCTTACTGCTAAGGCTAGGGAGCAAACCTTCGTCTCAGGCTTCGTTTCCTCAGTGACCCATGTTACACCAGAAAGGAGGATTCTAGTTCATTCTTGTACTAGATGGGATATTTGATCTAAAAATGAGAAAGGAAAGAGCTTGTTGAATTTATTTGATTCAAATATATGTGGAACTATATGATTTTACGATTGTACTACAAGGATATGATGGCCTTTGTGGCGTCGACTTTGCTAGACTCCGAAATTCCTAATATTTTTCAGAGTAGAAACAAAAGACAAAAGGCAGGGACTATTTTGCAGCATAAGCTCCTCCTCCCAGTTACTCTAATACTGACCTAAGTGCAGCTGTGAACTGATTTTACAGTTGTAATTACATGGACAAACTCTACATTGATCTAAACAGAGATTATGGTGACTGGTCAAGTACTTAACCTCTTGAAAGGACTTTTAAAAATAAAGCTTAGCATCTCCCTCATTTGGGGAAAGACCCCAAATGACTGCTGGGTGTGCAGTTGGTGCCCATTTCTCCTGGGTCTTCCTTCCTGATTGTGTGATGTCCAAGACCAACAAGCTTCATTCAGCTCATGTCCGTAGGCTGCCAGCCTGTTAGTGATCCTGCCTTCCTGAGTTCCTGCCCTGTGCACTTCAGACTTACTTAGCATGTCCACAAAGTTGTGCAATCAATCCTGTTTTAAAAAGCAATATCCTACATTGTTTTTAATTTCATATGGGCAACCAT
Organism: Chinchilla lanigera; assembly: GCF_000276665.1. Classification (NCBI taxonomy): domain Eukaryota; kingdom Metazoa; phylum Chordata; class Mammalia; order Rodentia; family Chinchillidae; genus Chinchilla; species Chinchilla lanigera. Next base: position 3,638,429 of record NW_004955526.1, on the reverse strand, counting down.
ATAATTTGTTCATTTCCTGGGGTAGACTATTTACCTTTTGAGCTAATAACATGACTATAACAGAAATTGCAATCTATTAATTTGTTTAATTTTTATTAATTTGTACCTATATATTGCAAACATTATGCAGAACAGGAATCCTTTGGTGATTTACAAACCAGGAGGAAATGTATCTATGTTTGATTAGTTTATGTGGTAAAAACTGTCGATCTAAGTAAGCATAGGTCCCAACACTAAGAGATTTATCATGATTTTAATTCAAAGAGTTAGAAGACATAATCCAAATGTCAACCAAAAGATCTTTTTAAAAAAATAATAATGACTATGTGATTTGGGGCAAATGATGAAGGAAAGAATGACACTGCTGTATATTGTGGTTGGAATCAAGAATATCTCTCAGGAGACTAAGGAGTTCAGAGGGGGATTTTGGGCAAGGTGATTGGATCATGGAGTGCTAAATTCCATAGATGAGGTCATAGCTGAATGTGCTGTGGTGGTGAGGACCTGCTTGCATGTTCCTGTCAACAGCCCCTGCTTGCATGTGCCCAGGAAGGGTATATTCTTGTCAGGAGCCCCTGCCCTTGCCGCTTCCTGTCTCTCTGGCTGTCTTGCTCTCTCCTCACCTCTGACTACCGTAGATTGAGTAGTTTTTCTCTCCCATATACTTCTGCCATGATGTTCTGCCTTAAATCCAGCTGATCATAGACTAAGATCTCACAAACTGTAAGCCAAATAAACATTTTCTCCTTAAAATTGTGTTTGTCTGGTATTTTGTTCCAGCAATTGACTCCTTCTTGTAGTCAGGGTTTACCAGGGAAAAGATTTAATGCAGGACACATAATTTATAGGATTATTTTATAATATTCACCAAAAGAGTCAAATGCTAAAGAATGTGAGAAATCTGTCCACACACTAGAGACCCAAAGAGTCCAGTTGAGCACCTGGGTTCCACAGTAGTGAGCCCACGAAGATGTCTTATGCAAGTCTGTATCAAGGTTCTGCACTGGGAAGGCCCAACTATCAACGGTGGAAGCTAGAAAGTCTGCACTGGCGGGATGAAGGATCTGTGCCAGCAGGCTGAGGGATCTGCACTGGAGCCAGGAAGCAATGCTCAAAGTAAGGACCAGAGTTCCCCCAAAGAGAACTGCAGTCATCCTCAGGGTCAGTGAGGACCCAAGCTCCTCCAAGGATGAGACCAGCTGAGTTCATATCAGGAAAGCCAGCAAATCGAGCTTCTCCTGGAGAATCAACAACAGCACACCTTCCCCTCCAGTTGTCTTTTTATGCTATTGGTAGCAATCTTCAGGTGGGCTATCCATACTCAGAACCACGCTGGTTCAACCGGGTGTTACAAGTTGAGCATTACTTAATCCATCACACACTTTCATTACTATACTATATTAAAATGAAATTCTTTGTTATCCACATTTGTAAAACTGAAATGTGTGGAATTGATGCTGAACTGTTTTCCAGCTTTCATTATGTGCTATCCATCCAGACATAATATAATTTAGTAGAAGAGAAAGTAGCCAGTCATATTATCAAAATAAGACGTCCTAAAGAAGTCTTAGATTTTATGTCTCATAACCCATCAAAGCTTAATTTGTTTATTTTCTTGATTGATTTTGCCAGAATAATAATAACATCTTATTCCAGAAGAAATTTTGACACTTGTGGTTTGTGTCTGGATGTTGTCTGCAAAGCCTCATGCGGTCATGGGGATGGCTTTTAGAGTTTATGACTGATTCATGGTCCAGTGTTGGGATTATGGGATGAGCGCTACATCCACCCAGGGTTGGGTAATTTGCACACAGTGTAAAGGAGGGAAAGTGGTTGCTTGCTGCCTCCATTCCCTATTTACTCTTGCTGCTTTTGCTATTTTCTGCCACCATGAGTTGTTGCTCTGCCTTGTGCCACCCAACCTTGGAGTCAGCCAAGTATGAACTGAAACCTTCACAAACTGTGAGCTAAATAAACCTTTCTTTCCTTCCTTAATTTTGGGCATTGGGTATTTTGTCTCAGCAATGAGAGAAAAATAACCAAGACAACACTTTAAGAGTAATGGTCAGGTTGGGTTGGACCATTACTTAATTTTAACAGAATAACACCAAAGTACAGGTGGTAAGATTATAGTTCTATAAAAATTAGTTTCAGTCATATACTTATCTGTGATTATGTTATTATGTAAAGTATGCCTCTTATAATTAATTGGTCATGATAAAAGTTTAGAGATTACTGGTTTAGCAATGTGCAATGTGTAACACTAGATAGACTGTGCACAATGATTATATAGCTGGCCTGGGTTCTTTGTTGCATGTGCGGACTACTGGTAACTTGTTTTAGTGAAGAGGCTGAGCCAGAGATTTCCTGACCTTCTCTTTACCTCACGGCTTGCCTCAACCCTGCAGAACGAGTTTCCTGAAGTCAGATTTCCATCTCTTCTTTACTTGCTACAAAGTGATTTATCCCAAGAAACCTTGGGAAAATCTCTCAGCAGCTTTGTCATTGATTAATCTTGCAGAACTTTTGGTAAAGAGAAGCCTTTCTGTACCAGAGCCTGCTAACTGATCCTGGTGTGTGTCTTCTCCGCCCTCAGGGCATCTTCTGAAATGGCAAAGGCCACAGAAGCTCTAATGGCCCAGCTGTGAGAGTCAGACCTCCTCACCCTGCCACCCTCAGACAATTCCCCAAGCTGTGAAGTGGTTCCTTCCCCAGATTACTGAGCTAAAAACATTAATTACAAAGAGCAAAAGAGGTCAAATTGCTAGAGACAAGCTCAAATTGAATGAAATTTATATCTTTAATCAGGTCTGAGCAAACCCCTACTTCTGTGGTTAAACTTTACTTCCACTTTTTGTTTATTTGTCAATTTTCAAAAATTATTTGATGTAATTTGACTACTCGGACACCCAATGATATGGGAGGGGGTAAGAAATTGTACATCACTACATCTAGAGAAGGTGGATTTTACTCTCTCTTACCTAATCACTTTTGATGTTTTGGGAACTTAATGGATGGGGGAGAGTAATAGCAAGAATGAAAGGTATTTAATTTTCAAAAATTCTAGGAAAGAGATCTTTTTAGCAGTGTGAAGGCTGTCTGTGTAACTGCCACAGTGGGCAGAGGTTGGCCATTCCATACCTAGTGAAAATATTTTCCCTTGGTTTAAGGAATGTAAATCTACTTCTGTGTTGGATGCAGTCATTTCTGCTTCTAAACAGGAATAAAAAGCTAAAGGAATCTGTGAGTATAAAAACAGAAGAGTACTTTTCCTCTCATACCTCCACGTACAAATAATGAAGCTTTTTATTTTATTTTATTTTATTTTATTTTATTTTACTTCTTAGTAGTTAAAAGCAGATGCTTCAAGCTGATCTTGTGTTTGGTGGGGTGTCTCAGCAGGGGGTTTGTGGGTGGTGGAGTGATTCATCCAGCTGAGAATTTAAAAAATAACAGTAGAATAACTGAACAACAGAGGAGAGGAAGAGGGCAGAAAAGTAAGAGAAAAACTGATTCTGCAAGTCAAACCTAATCAGGACATTTTAGCTGAAATTAATTTAGAGGAAAATTCATAGAAGGAAAAGAAAATTGCAGCAGAGAAAAGAATGTTAAGCAGTAAGGGAGAGCCACTGATGGCTAATGACCTGTCAGCTCTCGGTGGAGAGCGGGTGTCCTCCCTCATGCCCATCCCTGCAGAGACGTGGGGCTTCTGAAGGAAAAGGGATGGCGAGCGGTGGGTGTAATCACACCTTCATCACACTGCATATGTGCATCTTCTGCTTTTGTTTTGACCACATATGTGACATAGTTGAGCCAATTTTGTTCCCTAAGTATTTTTTGAAATATGTCTAAACAGCTAAAAATATTGCATTGTTTTATTGCCATTTATATTTGTCTAAAACTTTTAGATTGGTTCCATTTTAGAATAGTAACCCTGTTGGAAGAAATGCACTAATTTTTTTTTTTTTAATTTTTGTGCAATGTGTAAGCATTAAGAAAGGCCAAAACATGATTTTGGGGTTTTTTGATTTGCTTATTTGATTTTTTCTTTTTGAGACAGGGTTTTACTATACAGATCAGGTTGGCCTTGAATTCACTTTGGAGCCCAGTCAGGCCTCAAACTCACAGGGATCCTCCTGCCTCAGCCTCCTGAAGTGCTGAGATTACAGGTGTGCACCACCACACCTGGCCAAAATGTAATTTTGTAGGTAGCTAAAAACTGTGGATCAGTGCCATGGAGAAATGAAATTTAAGAATGGTCTGACTTTTGCAGACAGAAACAAATTTATTACAAATTGTATTTAATCCTATGATCCAAATGCAATCAATTTATACTATTCTTTAATTTGTAAATAATACAACTTTTGACACAATTACAAAATTATAAATATAAGCTTTGTAAAATGTATACTTTAATTTAAAAGAAGAAAAATAGCAATATTACTTTTTGCCAAAGACTTTGTAAGTCTGGAGCATGATTATCTCCAAGCATTTTGTGAATACTTATGAATCTGTCCGTCTGTCACCTGGTTACTCATCTGAAATAATATAGTATATTGTACTTTGTCTTATCTCTAATAACAATTTAATTTACACTCTATACTTTGTTATGGTAGACTAGGGACTTGGATTCCTCTTTTTGTTCTGAGATGTAGCATTAGTATAAGAAATCTTTCACCAGAACTTTTAACCATATCACCTGAAAATCAAATAGCCAGCCTCGAAATCTAATTAGCCAGCCTCCCTGTGACCTGAGCTGCTATCAAGCCTAGCATCTCTTCCTGGTAAAGCACTGAAAGAAAATTGCCAAAGACCTAAGCACAACATGAAAGGGTAGCTTTGTCCACAGAAGGGCTGCTAGCATGCCCAGACCTGACCAAGATTGGCTGATGAAAGGTGTCACAAAGGGGTGTTGGGACATCAGGGTCATATGGGGGTGGCAGATCACATAACAACTATGACAGCATTAGTATACCATTTCCATCTAAAATAAACAACTTTAATTTCTCCTCATTCCTTCAGTTTGGGAAAAAGAAATTATGGAACAACTGTACATTTTTCCATAAAGATGAGATGATATTATCATTGAAAAGTAAATGTGTACACCGTCCTTAATAGTGAGCACAATGACTCATTGCATAGAGATCAAGGCAACAAGGAGTCAAAAATACTTTTTCCCTTGATTAAAAATATGTGTCAGAAAGAGAAAGTCAGGAACAAATTAAGGATATGGATTACAATTACATTAAATCCATACAGAAATTTTAGAAAGGAAAATATTTGAGTTTCTTTTTCCTAAGAACTTATTTCTTCTGAAATGTACATGTAGCATATGCATGTCTCTTTACATGTGTTTAACAGGTAAACAGAGGCACAATAAAATTTCTTTTCAAAAAAAGTTTGCGTGAAAAAATAATGATACTTACCTGGGCAGCTCCAAACAAGAATTGTTATGGGAGGCCCACTGAGGGAATTTGTGGGGGGCGGGGATTTACAGGATGAATGCAGAAGAACAGAACGGCAAGGAGATATTTGATTGTTGCAATGACGTGGCTGCTTTATTTGGCCTTTCCCTTTGGAAAACCACTGGCTGCTTCTGATTGGTTGAGTTTTAGTCCTATTTTTACAATAAACCAAACATTTATAAAATAAAAATAGTTTATATTTTCCTCATGATGGAAATCAAGGAAGATTGAGAAGCGTAACTGCCTTCGCTACTTAGTGATTCTTTAGGCTCCATTTTTATTTTCATTTAATACTTGAAAACCATGCATCCACATAGACTTCCTCATTTCACTGATCTCTTATAAAACCCAGAGCTGCTATGAGCTACTGTCATCAAGTTGTTTTGTTGAAAAAAGGAATTATTAAGCCTATCCTTTGTTCCTGAAAGTCCTTCCATGGGCAAACCTCCTGATCCGTAAAAATACGGGAAGCAGCATCTCTGCAGGGAAGGCTCAAGCAAATTTGGAGTGTAGAATCCATTTAACAGATATGTAGGGGACTGGGGTCTGAAATTTGTGAGAATGCTTTTGCTTTTATGTTTATAAAAGCTGTGAGATTGTATTTGCTTTGGCAGCATGTATGCTCTAAAAGCTATGAGAGGGATATGCTGTAGAATATGTAAACTTTAAACTATGTGAAAATCTATAGAGAATATTAAACAATGGCCTTACTACTACAAAGTGCAGGCCACAGAAAAACTGGGAGATACTAATAGATATCCAACCGTATATTACTACAATTTATCTTCCATGATGCGCTAAAGTAGGTTTTTATGGAGAGCATAAATTTGCAAACCTTCCAGAAAATGCATTTTAAAAAGCTGGGAAAGAGCCAAAGGAGATATTGAGGTTTTTAAAAAGAAACAAAAAGAAACCAGTAGTGTCCCAGGTAAAATGATCAGCACTTCTCAAGGTATTCATCACCTCCCCTGCCGGCATCATCCACACATTATTTAGCTTCAGGGTGCTCAGCATTTTCACATATTCTAACTTTTTTTACTTGCTTTCCCAAAACACTTTAATTAAATCCAATAATCTGTACCAGTACCCAAGCAGATGACTTTTAAGGAAGAGAATTAAACAAACAGGCCACTCAGTCTCCTTTAAAACATGGAATGTCAAATGTACATTTACCTTTGTCAATTATCCTACCGTATTTCCCAAGTAAAATCATTTTGTTACCATTTGCTATGTTTATTTCTCATCCTTTCTTTATTCTCATATATAGGACAGAGGTTAAGATAATACACATTACTTGTTAGCTAAGATGCAGATGAAGCATAGTTTACCCAAAATTGTTCAGCTAAATCTACTAAAACAATTCAACTTCAGGCACATTCCCTCATATATACGTGCAAGGGCAAACATATTTTTTTCACTATAGACAAAGTCTGGAAAGCAACCCACACTTTAACCAACAGCAAAATAAAAATTATGGTATTTTTGTATAATGATATTTCATAAAGGAAAAGAAATGAACAATGGTTGATGTGGATGGAAACCAGATGCAGAAGAGCATAGACTACGTGCTGCATCTGCGTACACTGCCAGCATTAGTCAGAACTGGACTGATGGTAATAGAATTCAGTGTGGTGACACAAGTCTGAGAGAGCAGGTATGGACTGGAGAGCCGTCACATGAGAACCCTGTGGGGTGATGGAATTGCATCTTTTAAAAACTTTAAATGGTGGTTGCATGGTCTTATGCTTCCGTGGGTTGGTGAAGTTCATATTTTGCTTAAGATTAGACACTGTCCACGGCTAGGCTGAGGTACTGACCCTTTGGAGTCCGTCCCAGAGCAGTCCTCTGAAGAATGGAGTAGTCTGATGGGAATAGATTGAGTTCACCACTGCCAATTCCCCATCTGCATTTGGATTCAATTCCTCCTTTCACATTAAAATAAGTGTGCATTCATTTTAAGGTCAAACTCTGCCGCTACACTTGCAACCAATCTCTGACACTTGTTCAAGGGTTTTATTTCTGTGATTATCTCCCTTTTCTTCTGCACTTTAAATTTCTCCCTCGTACCTGATTGCTGTCATTAACACAGCAACATATCTTAATATCAGGTGTGTTTACACTTCTGTGATATCATATTCCTGTACAGTTCCCAGATATTTCTCTCTACAGAGAGAGATTGCAAAATTCTTTAAATAAGTCATCTTAATTTTTAGGATCTACTACTTCCTTTGCCCTTACTTTCTGAAGAACGCTAAATAGGCTTTATCCTCATGACTCAAAAGAGGTCTCATTACATTGTCCAGGCAGAGTAACCTTTATTTTGTCTTACCAGTTAGACTATTGATTCCATTTTCTTTTGCTTCAACTTTCCATTTCAATGTGGTTGCTTAAGTCTCATTACTCTCTTGACTAGTACTTTTCAGTGTCTTTTCTGGGCCTCCTTCCTGGGTCTCCCTCTGAAGAAAAGCATAACTTCTTTCTGTTTTTTCTTTTTCATCTTTTCTAAATATTGCTTACTTTATAAAGGACAAAACAGCTCATGTCTGAGATTACCATCTGTATTGCTACCCTTCTTTAATCCTTGCCATTCTCCTGCATGCGATATTGTTGTTCATACCCTTCTTTCGGTACATCAACCAGACTGATCACTTCAACATGTAAATCAGTTTTTATTATGCACTTGCTAAAAACTCTCCAGCGACTTTGATCACATGTAAACTAAATCCAAAACCATTATCAAAAGACTTCATCATCTAAATAGCCTTAAGTGAAGCCTCTACCCATTTCCCCCATGTGACCTCTCTACTCTATTTGCAGTTGTCTACCCACAATGCCTTCAAGTAATTACTTAAGTGTTGCTAACCTTTTCCTGCTGAGCTTTATTTTGTTCCAGGTATGCTTATGACTTTTTGAATGCTTACACTTCTGTTCAAATTTGTCTTCTTCACACTCTCAGGTCAGGGTAGTCTGATTAATTATCTACAATTCTCCACTTCCTTCTGTACTCAGAGTCTCTTCATTTAATCCGTCAACTTACATTGCAGTATATTTGACGGTTAACTTTTCTAGTCCCTG
>NW_004955526.1:3610680-3629713 GCF_000276665.1 Chinchilla lanigera | reverse complement strand
ACCAAAGCTGCCAGGATTTAGCACTCAATTTCTAATGTTCATAAATTTACATTTAAAATAATCTAAATGCTTAAATTATTAAGGGTGATAATATATTGAATTTTCAAAATATGTTAGGGTAAGAAATATAACATGATGCATATATACCATGAGATACAAAATATATATTCTTTTAAAGTTTTTTAGTGTGTGAGATTCTTTTTGGTGTAAGTATAGTTATTAGAATATTCACAGTCAGGGGCTGGGGATTTAGTTCAGCAGCATAGCACCTGCCTGGCAAGCGCAACGTTGTGAGTTCAATTACTGGTAACAGAAAAAAAAAACCAAAAACCAAAAACCAAAAACAAACAAACAAAAAAATAGAATATTCACAGTTGTTCTAAATAAGTCACATATAAAGTGCTATTTGCTATTATTAGACAATTAAGAATGAACAAATAGGGGGCTAGGGATTTAGCTGAGCGGCACAGCACATGCCTGGCAAGTGCAAGGTTGTGAGTTCGATTCATGGTACCGGAAAAAAAAAAAAGAATGAGCAAATAATAATATATACTTATCAAATCCTCTGCATGTAAACTTATTTAAGGTTTCATAGTATTTTCTTTAACATTTTACAATTGTGTAGGCAAATTTAACATTCATTTTTAATAGTATGATTATCTTAATATTAGTATTAAAACTTCTAATTTAGTCTTCATTAACATAACATTTTTAGAATGTTGCTCATATTTCATTGATTGAATTTGACATGAATTATATCATTAAAATCATAAATACAATAGATTCCTTGCTCACATATTGGATAAAAACTCAATACAGAAGACTCATTATGTAATAAAAAATCCAATGCCTAGTTCTTTTAGCTCACTTATTATGCATTGTTTCACTTAAAATTCCTATTACTATACAAAAGGATTTCTTTACCAATAAAATATTCCCACAAATCCTATTTATTTACATTGGGAAGACGAAGGTTGAACATTAAGCTCAAGGTTGGAGAAATTTATTCAGATAGCATTTTTTTACATTACAGTTAATGAGGTTTAATATCTATAATATGTAATATTTATTATATGCTAGGGAAAGAATCCAGGGCCTTAACACATGTTAAGCAAATCCTCTACAATTAAGCTACATTCCTACCCTTGCTGTAACATTTGTAAAATTTAAGAAAGAATATTCCTAGTGTAAATCCAAGAATTACTTTTGGGGGACGATGCTAATGGTAGGAATTCATTAGCTTAATTAGTAGTAATCTATTAAGGTATTTGCAGCACTATTTGTGGAATTGTCTCATTAGAGTAAATGTAATATGAACCTCATTAAAATATTATAAAATGAAAGCTTTCCTATTTATATTGGGCTAAGGAATAATTTGTTCTTAATACAGAAGTATTCTTGAACATAAAATTTTAAAGGAGAATATAAATATTTGAACATTTAAAATTTCTCTAAAAGTTATTTCAAGTTAGAAACCTAAATATAGATATATGTCAAAATATATATTTGAATGCAGACCACCACAAAAATGTGGATTTTACTTACTAGTAAATCAAGTCATAAAATTATGTGATTTTACTGTGCAGTAAAATTTATGTTTACCTTATACTGTAGTCTATTAACTGGAAAATGGGAAGTCTAAAAAATACAGACCTTTATTAGAAATAATGCTTTGGTAAAAGTGCTATCATCTGAGACTTCGGAGAGTCAAAATATTTTTGTTGGTGGAAAATTTTAGATCCATGTTATGGTTACTTATTGATTAAGGTGGTGGCTGCTAAAAGTTGGATAGCAGTGGCAGTTTTTAAAATGAGACAGGTCAAGTTTGTCACATCAATTGACTTTTCCTTTCATGGAAGATTTCACTATAGCATGTTGCACTTGTTTGACAGCATTTTACCCATTTTACTAGAGTTTCTCTCAAAATTAAAGTCAGTGTTCTCAAAACCTGTCTTTTCTCTATCAGTTGAGTTTACAGTCTGCAATATGTTACATTCTGAATCTTTTGTTGTCATTTCATCAACATTCAGAATGTCTGCACCAGATGTAGATTCCATCTCACGGAATCACTTTGTTTGCTCACTCAGGGGAACGGACTGCTTGTCCACTCAGTTTTATCATGAGTTCACGGCAACGCAGTTGCATCTTCAGTCTACTTGTAATACCTGTGTTCCCGGTATTTTCACCACATCTGCAGTTACTTCTTTCCCTAGAGTCATTCATGAAGATTGGAATCAACTCTGCACACTCCCATTGATGTTGATGTTGATGCTCCAGTCTCTTCCTGTGAATAATGAATGCTTTTAATGACACATGGGATGGTGCATTCTTTCCGGATAACTTATGATTCACTTTGCTCACGTCTATCAGAGGAATACCAATCTATGGCAGCTACAGTGATATGCAATGTATCTCTTAAATAATAAAACTAGTGGGTTGAAATTAGTCTTTGAGGGGCTGGGGATTTAGCTCAGCAGCACAGTGCCTGCCTGGCAAGCACAAGGTAGTGAGTTTGATTCCCGGTACTGGAAAGAAAAAAAAAAAAATTAGCCTTTGTTCCACGTACTTCAAAATGGACATTGGGTTATCATTCATGGAAGCACTAATTTCACGGAGCATCTCAGTCAGAGTTCTTGGGTGGCCAGGAGAATCATCAATGAGCAATAATATTTTGAAATGAATCTATTTTTATGAACAGTAGCCCTCAACAGTGTTCTTAAAATATTCAGTAAATCATGTGTCAATCATATCCTATCGTCTCAGCTTTATTTTTCTTTTTACAAAGCACAGTTGGCATAGTTTAAATATGTTTAAAGGGCCTTAGGATTCTTAGAATGGTGTTATGGTTGACACATTGTGTCAACTTGGGGAGTCTAGAGGTTTGGCTAAGTGACTCAGCAGGAAGCCAGGATACTTACTTTGTGTACATCCTGAGCCTGTGGAAGAGGAGGGCATGGAGACTATGTGAGAGGTACACACCCCTTACGTGGGGGTAGCCTGTTTACAAAGTAAGGCAGGGAAAAAAAAGCTGCTTGCCTCCATTCCTCGGTTTTGCTCTGGTTGCATTGCTGTTCCACTGCCATTCCCTACTTTGCTCTTGTTGCTTTGCTACCTTCTGCCTCGGAGCCAGCCAAGTATGGACTGAAACCTCCACAAACTGTAAGCTAAATAAACCTTTCCTTCCTTCATTTTGGGCGTTGGGTATTTTGTCCTAGCAGCGAGAGAAAAGTAACCAAGACAAATGGTAAATGAACATTAGCTTCAATTTAAAATCACAAGTTTGATTAGCCCCCTAATAAGAAATTCAACTTCTTTAAAAGTTAAAGCCAACTATTTACTTCTCCTCTCTAGCTATGAAAGTCCTAGTTGATACCTCCTTCCGTTATGAAGTGGCTTCATCCAAATTGGAAACATGGGGTTAGTTGAAGTTACCTTCATTGTTATCCCAGATACATCACCTGGAAAACTTTTTTGTGGTTTCAGCATTAGCACATGCTGCTTCACTTTGCATTTTGAGGTCATGAGGCTGTTTCTTTCCCTGAACTACATGAATTAACCTCTACTCTCTTAACACCTTTCCATTGCAGTTTTCTAAACTCTTACAGTATTCGTACAGTTGAAGAGAGTTAGGACCTTGCTATGAGTTAGGCTTTGGCTAAGGGAATGCAGCAGCCTGTTCTTTCCATAGCACCAAAATGTGCTCCATGTCAACAATAAAGACGTTTGGCTTCCTCTCATCTGTGTATCCACAGAAGTAGCACCTTTAATTTCCTTCAAGAGTCTGTCCCTCCACCTTTCCACATGCTTTCTTTATTAAGCTTAATCCTTGCTGGCTTTTGATTTAAAGTGACAGACATGCAACTCTTCCTTTCGTTTGAACACTCTTAGGCCATTATAGTGTTATTGGATGACTAATTCAGGTCTTTTCCACTTCAGGGAATAGGAAGGCCTGAGAGATGGAAACAGATGAGGAAAGACTGGTTTGTGGACCAGTTAGGACACTCACCACATTTATCCATTAAAATTGTCATACAAGCATAGTTCGTGGTGCCCTCATAGAGGTGCAATACTAACCTAGAGATCATGGATCACAGATAAGCATAATGGTAAGATAATGAAGGAGATGTTTGGAATGCCGAGATGATTAGCAAAGTGTGTGCAGAGGCGCAGTGTGAGGGCATGCTGAGGGCCCCAGAGGCGTTCTCAAGGCAGCGTTGCCACAAACCATCACTATGTAAGTAGAGTACCGTTTCCGTAAAACACAACAAAGAAAAGCACAATAAGGGGATGTGTCCCAGTAACTGATTCTGCTAGATTTCTTTCTAACTAGAAACTTCTAAAGAGAACATTGACTTAAAAGTCAGTGTAATATAATGCCTCAGAGGGACATAGTTTGGAGAAGGAAGATGCTTGCTGCCATCAGAACTCAGTGCATAGCCTGGATGCGTTTAAATTCTTGGAGCAGTTTACAGCTGAGCTTGTTCATGATTAATCCTTAGTACATCAGTCTTTTGCTTGAAAACAATATATCCGTGCATTTTAAATTATACTGAGAATAAAGTTCTCTCATCCTCTCTTCACTTGGTAAATCAGATACAATACTTTAGTACAGTTTGGAGAATGAATGTCAGCAAATAAAATCTAGACCTAGGCATCCTGAGGTCCTTTCACAGTGATACTCTGCCCACACAATAACTACAATAGTGGCTCCCTGTGAGCTAGCGCTATGAATTATCTCAAACGGGACTTGAAGCATCTAGAACTGGATTGCTTTTAGTGAACTACTCCACAGCCTATATTTTGAAAAAAAGAGTAAGGTCAATAAAGACATGAATTATACTACATTTGAGAAATTTTCATGACAAAAGCTAGCTAAGTTTAGCTAAAGTAGAGTTGAATATTCTAATTTTATTACCCAAGTAATTAGACAATGAATTAGAAAAAAAGCAAAAATCTTTTTTTTTATTTATTCTAAAAATCAAAGAAGGAAAACATATTAACAAACAGACGTTCATTTACAAAATAGCATAAGAACAATACAAACAATACAGAGTTACAGACAAAGTTGTAGGAAATTAGCAATGGTTGTTGTATTACCCCAAATCTTCAAAATTATCACAAACTTTTCATGAAGTTTATTCCTAAAAAATTCATAGCTTTGAATCATTTTTATAGCATTAAGTAATGAGCTCATGGAAATAGGAGCAGGTGATAGAAAACCTGAGTATTTTAAATCACAATGCCAGGGATATAGATTCTGTCAAGCTCATTTTCCTGTTATCTTGCAGTTTGTATCAACCTCTAATCAGCGTAAACCTTGTTTCATTTTGGATTAAGACAGTTTAAAGTTATCATTAAGAAATCAAACGGTACACATTCAGTCAAAAGCATCCGTGTATTCTTTCTCAACACAATTCAACAGTCTTCCTTCTCTAGGGTGTCCTGGTCCAGGTACCTATAACAAATATTACGCACTGATGCACTGACTTAAACAATAAATATTTATTTCTGAGAATTCAAAAGCCCAGTATCTGTGTGCCAGCATAGTTAGGTTTTTGTTGCCGACCGTCTTCCTGAGTTGCAGAGAGCTAAATCCATTTTATATTCTTACAGGGCAAAGAGGAGAGACAGAGAGACAGAGACAGAGACACAGAGGGAGACAAAGACAGACACAGAGAGAGAAAGACAGAGACAGAGACACAGATAGACAGAGATAGAGACAGAGACAGAGACAGACAGAGGGAGAGAATTCTTTCTTCTCTCTTCTTATGAGGCACGAATCCCATTAAGAAGGTTCCTTTATAAATTCATCCCAAGGGTCCCACCTCTAAACAACATCACATCAGAAATTAGGGCTTCAACACTAATTTTGGAAAGACATAGACCCTGGCAAGGTGTAGCCATTGTAGTACATTTGGTGTTTCTCATTCCCAACAGTATGCTTTTGGCAATGGGACTGATCACACACCCAGCCTTCCTCTGATTTCCTAAGGGAATTTCTCAGCCTCCACCCTCTTCCAGGAGCATAATCCCTGCAGCTACTCACCTCTGGTGTTTCTATCCTGCTCCCAGTCAGCTTGTCCAGTGGCTCCCTCTGGCTGTCCTGCACTTCTGCAGCTCTCTGTATCAGCTCTCCATCCATACCCCACAACCCACAGCGCACCGCTGTCCATCCCACAAGATCAGTGGTACCGAGGGCCACCAAGCTCAGCATGTTTTGATGATGGTATAAGGGCGCCACACTGAGCTCTGTAGTGTCCAAAGTGTGCCACAGGCAGGATGTCCCAAAGACACTCACTAACGTTTGAGGGAAGCTGGGAGAGTGACTCCCATTACTCACTTTCTTCCTTCCCCTGGCATTTACTGATCCGCTTTCTATCACTGAACATAATTAGTAATTTCTGGAAATTGACAGCAATATCCTCATATACTATGTACTAATTTATAGCTTTTAAAATTCAGTATAATTCTATAATACATATTTTTATATTCATCCATGTTATAGTATTGTTACTACTATGTTTTGTGTACTTATAGTTTTTTTTTAATTTCTGAGCACTGTTTCTTTGAATGGATGTACCATTAGATTTTATGCATTCACTAGTGATGAATATTTAGATTGTTTGCAGTTTACAATATATAAACCTTTGCAAATAGCTACATATGTCTTAATGTGAGCATATGACTCTTTTCTTCCAGTTATATACCTACAAGCAGATTTTGGGGCTATATGGTATGTTTTTTGTTTGTTTAGTTTTGTTCTTTTGCTTTTGTATTTTCTTGAGACACGGTCTTGCAATATAGTTCAGGCTGGCCTTAAACTCACTATGTAGTCCAGGCTGGCGTCAAACTCACGGCAATCCTCCTGCCTCAATCTCTCAAGTGCTGGGATTGCAGGCATATGCCACCACACCCAGCCTGACAATAAAATTACTGCCATTTCCACCAGCTACACATATGAATTCCAATTCCTGCATGTCATTGTGCAATTTGTGTTAATTTCTTTGCTTGGTTTTGGAAATTCAAAACAGCAATCTGTTATGAAAATAGGTAAACTTTGGGTGTTCTCAGCAGACATTTATCATTGTATAACCAGATTGGAGTCCCGGTCAGGTACTCTTCCCTCCATGTTCCTACAGAGGTGTTGGACTTACTTGTGTCCATTCTCTCCCTGAAGGTATAACATTTCAAAGTGTCTTGCTTTGTAAAAGTCTCTCCTATCTCCCTAATATTCATGGCCAAAAAATTAACTTGCTATGTGCATATGGGCTAGGATCTGAAAGCAGACAAATTACCCCACCATTCTCATTCTATTCCAACGAACTCCCCATTTCTACCTCGCGCAGTTCCCACATGCTCCCATCCTGTTCTACATCTGCCTGTTTCATTTTGCTTTGGCAAACAATCAAGTTACACTCATTAATTAAAATAAAACACTGCATACTTATAACTTTGATAAGTTCTACACAGAAACCCTTAGCCAATTAGAAAAGTAGAATATAATAAATGATTTAGAATAGCCTTAATCACAGTAGCAAAGAAATTGATATAGCACTAATACTAAATAAGGGACAAATGAATAAACAATATATGCTATATCTTTAAAATAAAATACTATTTAGCCTTAGAAAAGAATACCCTATTGTACACCACAATATGGATGAACCTTAAGGACACTTAGTAACTTAGACACTTAGAACACTAAGTAAAATATGTCATTCACAAAAAAGTGAATCATGTATGTGCCACTTAGAGAAGTTACCAAAAATAATAAAATTCAAAGAAACAGAAAGTATTGGTATTACCAAGAGCAGGGAAAAGGGAAGAAAATAGTCTCTTAATGAGTACAGAGCTTTAGATTTGCAAGATGAAAACATTCTGAAGACCTTGTCCACAAAAATGGAAACATATTTAAAAGCATCAACCTGTATTTAAAACAGTTTAGATTGTACATTTCACATTATATTTTTATTCACAACGTAAAAAATGAATGAATGCTTTGTGCAAGTTTCTATCAGTTCTAAGAAACTGTCTTTCTCTTTCTTCTAAGGCTGGGAGATGACTAACTTTTCCCACAAATATTGGTCTGCATATTTAGGGAAGCTTTTCAGCAACACCAACAACAATAGCTCCACTGTGATGAATTTCTGAATGCAGAATAAAGCCAAGAGAATTTGAAAAGACTTGGACTCACAATGACCTCAACTCTCTCAAGTCCAGATTCCATTGCTCACAGGGCAGCAGAGTTTTCAACTTACCAGATGTCCGTTGAAGCATGAGATTTTATTTAGAGGCAACCTTTTTATTTTATTTAGAGGCAACTCCCTCCACACTTTATCAGCAATGAAGCTCAGAGGAAATGGCATTCTGAGAATTGTGACAGTTTCTTTTTGTGGGACAATAGTGTGTATTGACATCTGATTATTTTGAAACTTATCTTTAAAAGTTACCTTAGTTTACAATATCCCTGAAATTATAAAAATAAACAGGGGTAGACTTGTTTTATTTATTTTAAAGCAAGAGTAGTAAGGATAAATTTTTGAGATATGTACAAAATAAGTTAAAGCATACATCGTTTTAGAAATTTTATATGTGTTGACAATAGTTGTTGCCTTATTATGCTTTTGAATTTTTCAGGCAGTTCTTGTAAAGGCAGTTACTGAACTTTCTTGGCCAACTTCCATTTTTTTCAGAAGAATAAAGGGAAAGACCCATTGAAAGTCTGTGCATATATTCAATAGCTTTACTCTTTTAATGTAATCATTTCACAGGGGACCTCTTTCAATTAATTTCCTCTATTAGTCTGAATTTGTACTTTTTAATTCTTTAAAAGTCTGCTCAACAGGACAGGATTTTGAGTTCAAAATTTGAGAGAAGAGAGAAATATTCTTGTCAGCAAAATTCTTTTCATAAGCAGTTTCATTAGTCTAGTATCTGATGGCAGATTTTCAGCCTCAGTAGCTTTTTATCTTTACAATTTTTAAGAGTAGATTTGATTCATTTCAGGAACAATAATACCAAAATAATGAGACTTATTTTTCCTACCATCACACTTACACCTTCAGTTAAATTTCAAGACTGCAACTAGCCTTTATGCTTTCAGATAAGTCTCAATCATCATTCAAAAATAATGTTCTGTGAGGCTACAGAAGCCAAGAAACTAAAAATTTTGGAAATAGAAGACTTGTAACTGTAACAAAAAAATCAGTTAAAAATACATTTCATAGCCATATGAATATTTAGAAAACAAATAGAAAATAAAGTTTTCAATAGCCATATTACTTATAGCAATTCAAAAGCTTTTAAGAGTTTTAGTTTATTCTATCTGTACCCTAATTATGCCCATACCACAAATGGCAGAGTGATTTGAAAGGCAACTCGAAGATAAATGGAATAATTTTTCCTTCCCTTCTTAGGATAATCAGTCTATATTGTAAAGCAGACTATGTGACAGTATCTAGACAGAACACTACAGAGTGATGAGATAAAAGCATACTCTGAATACAGTTGGGTGCCATGTCATGGAAAAAAAGGAGGAGCCTTCAATATGAGAAGCACCACACTGAACCTTAGTGTGTGACATATTTCAACTCGTTCAGTGCAGTCAGTTGGTTTGAGGTACAGTTGAGAGAGGTGTGCTTAGAGTGTGCCATAACCTAACCCCAGCCCTGACCCTGACCCTGACCCTGACGCTGACTCTGACCCTGACCCTAACCCTGCAGACCACGAACAACACATTAACATAATATTAGTCAGTTTCACCGAAGTCATTCAACTGTGTCAGTCCAGATTCCAGGTTTTGAAAGTATTTTACCCTGGAAGATAAAAGTTGGGTGTATGATTATGATCCTGAGGCCAAGATTCAAGCTTTCGATGGAAATCATCTCAATTCGCCTCATGTGAAAAGGTCCATCAAACAAGATCCAACACCAAGGTGATGTTGATTGTGTTTTCTGACCTTGTCAGAATTGTGCAAACTCAATTTATACCCAGGAACACTAAGATAAACACAAATATTGCATGATATATTACAGTACAGTATATACTCTTATTAGAGCATTTAAAAAATGTGCACAGAAAGCACCCTGAGAAATAGGAAAATGGCTCCAACCTCTATCATGACAATGGTTCCTGCTGAGATCACTTGTGTGGCAGTTTCTGTCAAATAACGCTGTGGTGCATCCTCACCCACCTTATTCATCGTATCTGGTACCATGCAACTTCTGCCTGCTCCCTACAGTCTAAACGACCATGAAAGATGCATGTTTTGAATCAGTGTAAAACCGCATTAAGGCATTGCAGCAGCCAACAAGAACTACTGTGAGAGGGGCTTGTGCAACTGCTCAGAAAGTGGCAAGAACAGGGACACGTGTTTGAAGCACAGGCAAGTATTCCCAGGGGATTCATGGTAATGTGTCTTCACCATAATAGTTTTTTTTTTAATTAAACATTTACTCTATATTTTGATCACATCACTTATGGAGTATATAGGACCAGGAGCATGAGGTCAGAGAAAGGATTCTGGAACTAAATTTAGAGGCTTGAGTTCATTTGCCAGCTCCATTTTTGAAGAATAACTGTTTACCTTGGACAAGTCATGTGCAGTCTTTCTTCCCTAAAGGTGGATACAAAAGTAATTACTCTAACGAGTTTTCTGGCATTTACTAGAATCAAAAAGTATATAAATAAAATCAAGTTAAATCATAAAATTTTAGAGAATAGAAACTTTTATATTCCTTAGCCTTATCACATCTGTAACACAGTGACTTAGAAGCCTAGAATCTTAGAACTAGAATGACATGGACAGCATTTTCTAGTCACATGTTTTGTAATCATTTAGAGTAAAACAACTCTTTGGAAATTTGACAAAAATAATTTTAAATATTTTATCAAAACATGCAAATTTATATACAAAATATTGCATGTAATTTTCCATGGTTGGTGTATTATAAGTATGAAATCTGACTAGTGTTAAAGCTTTGCTCTGTAGAGTGGGTCATAAAACCTATAGAAGTAAAAAGAAATCATCAAAGTCACACAGGAAGTGAGCAGCCCAGGGGACCCTAGAGTATTTGCCTGCTGCCACACTCAGGAGCTCTTCTTTCCCTAGAACAGGACTGGAATGTGTGTCCCACTTTTCATCTCAGAAAGAGAGCTCAGGAGCCAACATAAAAGAATGCCTTCAAAATTCTTACCACTTATTTTATCTGTTTTCCACATTCAACTTTCAAAATTCCTTTTGAACTGAAAAATGAGGAGGAGGAGGAAAAGGCAGAGGAGGAAGTGTGGAGCCTACTACTTTAGAAAGAACAAAATAATAGATATGAAGTGAGAAAAGTAAAGTGATACTAGATTCAAGGTTCTTTTTTCTTTGTTATGTCCTTTCTGAAGAAAAGTGTAACTCCCAGAACTTAAGAAGTCCTTCAAAAAACACAGTGTCTAAAAATATTAAAAGAATTAAATTCAAAATTTTATATTCCAAAAATGTCATCTCCAGGCCCGTCTCTCAGAAGAATTCTACAAAATATTTAAAGAATTACATCAGTTTACACTATAGAAAATAGAAAATGGAATATTCCAAAATTCATTTTGTGATACCTTAGTATTACCCTAGTAACAAAGTAAAAATAAGGGAAACTTAAAAAAAAGAAAGGAGAAAATGAAAAAAATAATTAAAAGGAAACCACAGACCAATATTCTTAATTAGAATAACTACAAATAATCTTTAATCAAAGCATAGAAAATAAAATTCAATATATAAACAGAATTATATGCCATGCTAAATGGGGTTTATTGTAAGAATGCAAGGCTGGGTTAATGTCGGAAAACCAACCCATATAATCTGGCATATCCAGAGGCTAGAGGAGAAAAATCACAAAATTACATCAAAAAATTGATGCAAAAACTGTTTGATATTATTAAATATGTTTTAAGGTTTGTGTCTAAGTGTCCCCTCAAAGCCTCATGTGGTCATGGGGGAACGGGTTTTCCTAAGGCAGCTGAATTTAAAGTTTGCAAATGGTTTTATCTAGAGCCTAAATTAGTGATGTGAGTGCTACACCTGCCCTAGGGTGGGTAGCCTGCATACAATATAAGGGAGGGAAAGAGGCTTGCTTTTCCTTTTTTGCTCTTATTGCCTTTGGTATCTTCCAGTACCCCAGCTGCCATGAACTGTTACCTCCTGCCATGTGCCACCCTGCCTTGGAGCCAGCCGAATATGGACTGAAACCTCCACAAACTGTGAGCTAAATAAACTGTTCTTTTCTTAATTTTGGGCTTCAGGTATTTTTGTCTCAGCAATGAGAGAAAAGTAACTAAAATAACATCTATTCATCATAGAAACTCTCTTCATTTATTTATATAGCCAAGTGCTATCCCATTATGTACAGACACCACAGTTTCTTCATCTATTCATCCAGTGATGGACATACAGGCTGCTTCCAGGATTTAGCTGTTATGAGTTATGCTGCTATAAACACTGGTTAGGCGTATATCCCTGTAACATGATGTTGCGAACATGTTAGGGGAGATACTTAGAAGAAGTTATATAGAATTTCTACTTTTAGGGCCAGGGGTATAGCTCAGCACCTGCCTGGCAAGTGCAAAGTCCTGAGTTTGATTGCTGGTACAAAAAAGAAGGAAAAATAATTTTTACTTTTTGTTCTCTGAGAAATTTCTATAGTGATTTCCATGGTTGTACTGGTTTAGGTGCCAAATATCCACAATAAATGCAAACGTTATATATCACAAACGTGAGCTAAGAATAATAACAAGAATACAAATGAAGAAAGGTGAATTAGAGTCAGGAAGAAAGAGGTAAATGCGAAGAGGAAAGGGATTAACAAAAGAAACACACCGTGTTTTGTATGTGCATCTCCTCCCCAAAATGAATGTACATTTCATGCATTGCAAACATTTACTACTAAACTTAAAAAAGAAATTCCCAAAAATTAGAAATTAGAGGCAAATTTTAAGTACCAAAGTTCTCCATCCATCTTCATACATAATAGAGAAAGACAGTACCTTTCTCTAGTCTTTTTCAGGGAAAAGGCAAAAATGTCTCCTTTTAGGCAAAATAGCATTGGAAACTCCAACACATACATGGAATGAGGTGTCTCTATATGAAGATGATGTGATTGTCTAGGTAGAAAAATGCCAAAGAATCTACAAAATACATTGCTGTAATTAATACTTTACTTCATCAAGGTTACAGAATACTTGATCAACAGACAAAACTCAATTTCATTTCTACAAAAAAACCAATGAACACATGAAAACAGAATTTAAGATATGACAACATTTGTAATTAGAAAAGCATGAAATGCTTACCTATTTCTAAAAGATAGGGCTAAGCAGACTAAATAAATATTAAAAATGTAAGTATAAAATAACAAAGCTATTACAGAAATTTGAATGTTGAAAACTATAAAGTATCAGTTAAAAAATCAATGAAATAAACATTAAAGGTGTTTGAACATTAAACCATATTGGGTGATCTAAGTGGAAAAATATGATCATGGATTGAAACACTGTGACAATGTCTATTCTTTTTTAAGTTTATATTAAGTTTAAGGAAATCTCTATCAAAATGTTAGCAAGACATTTTAAACACAGACAATATTATTTTTAAAAATTACAGAAAAACAAACTAGGATACATTGCTTTTAAAAGGAAAAGAATAATGAAGTTTGTAGACTCTCTACTCAATTTTAAGACCTTCTACTTTGCTACACTAAACAAATCTGTAGTTTTTGCGGAACAATAAAATCAAATTGATCAAAGGAATAGAATGAAGTATTCAAAAGTAAAAATACACAACTGTCACAAATTGATTTTTGACACAATAGCAAAAATTATTCAAAGCAGGTAGAATTTTACTTGTCTTGAGCTTAGAAGTTAAAACAAAAAGAACCATGATCTAAATTTTATACCTTACATAACTTAACAAATCTAAATAAAAGTGGATGATAACAGGTGTCATTAAAATTGAAATCTCTGCTTCTGCAAAAGACCCTGTTAAGGAAATGCTAAGACTGGGAAATATTCACAAAAAAAACTTATGACAAATGATTCAGACCTAGAATTTATCCAGCTGTAAAAGTAAGCAAGACAGTTGCAAAATAGGCAAAACACATAAAGAATCATGTATATGGGTGGGAAAGCATCAGGAAAAGATTTTCAGCATCATTGGTTAATATAAAAAATGCAAATTAAGATCACAAAGAAATATGATAAAATATATACTAAACAATCAAGTAGGAAAATACTGGCTATATAACATTTTGACAAAGAAGCAGTGAAATCAGGTCTTGTACATTGCCAGTGGAAGCATAAAGAAGAAAACCATTTAGAAAATAGTTAACACTTTCTTTCATAAACTAAGCCTGCTCTTACAAAATGACTTAATAATCATATTCCTGGGCATTTCTTCCAGATGAATGAACATTTATACTAAGCAAAAATCTCTATGAAAATATCTGTAGAAGTTTATTTAGAAAAGAAAGAATACAGGAAATAATTATAATGTCTCTGAATACATATATAGATAAATAAGTTAAAATGTCATACTTATACCATGAAATGCTACTCAATAATAAAAAGTAAAAAACAATGAATATATATAACTGGCATATGTCTCAAAAGTATAAGATTATGTCCAAAAATCTCAAAAGGCTATATAATATATTGTTTTATTTCATTTGCGGTTTCCATAACATAAAGGTTACACATGGAAGAATTAGTGGTTGCTAAAAATTTGGACTAGTTCAAGAACAGAAGAAGGCTAGGAAAATAAACAGGTATTGCTGGATAGGCATTAGTTTCAATGACATCCAATTCAAAGTCTCAGAATTTTCTTAAACATTTAACGCTGATCATAACAATTATGAAAATGCAAAGAAGCTTAAATTGTCAGTCTTGGAAAAGCATAACAGTTTAAAAAAATTACTAAGCCTTATTTCAAAACATTATAAACTAGCAGATATTAAAACAGTGAAGGATCCACATATACACTGGATAGCTATACTTTTAAATGTGAAAACAACCCAACAATGAAATAAGCAAACAAAAGTAACCCCTCTTTTCTATCTTGTATTGTATATAAAAGTTAATTGGAAATTTAATGGCCTATCCAAAAAAATTGAAAAACATTAGTGTGTAAACATTTGTAACAATGTGGAATATCATTAAAGGATAAAGAAAGACTAATGAAAGGCACAGTGAGATACTATTTCACACACCCACTGTAATGGCTGAGATGAAAGATTGGTAATTCAGTGTAGAAGAGATGTGAAACAACTGGCGTTTGCATGCATTGCTGGAATTCAATAAGGTATTGCCAGTTTGAAAAAACAATGGCGACTTCTTACATAGTTAAAAAGTACAGTATGCCTACCCCTTCACCCATAAATTCTACCCTAAAAGACAAAGAAAAATTATATCCACCAAAAACTCAATGTAGAATATTCATAAAAATTTTATCTATGAAAACAAACAAATACAAATAACTAAATGCTTATCAACTGGAAAGTAAAGAAATGGTAATAGTTCACAACAAAACCCTGCTCAGCAATTGAAAGTAATTAAATTCTGATGTATGCAACCATTTGGAAAAAAATCTCAAAAAGCCTTATGTTGCATGGCAGAAAACTAGGAAAAAGAGCTCATTCTGCATGATTTAAAATCCATAAAGTTCAAGAATAAGCAAAAGTGGCATATGATGCTGGTTGTGAAAATAGTGATTTAACTTAGCTTTGAGGGAAAAATTAACTGTAAAGGGGCTTGTGGGAACTCTCTGAGGTAGAGGAAATAGTCGTATCTTGTTCGACATGATGGTTACAGAGTTGCATCTATTTATCGATTGAGCATGGCTGACCTTATTGAAATATATGCTTTCAAATATGACAACGTTTGATGTAAATCAGACTTGAATAGATTTGCTTAAAAGTGAAAAATAAATGTATTATTTTTCCAAGTTGTCACCAAATGTAAGGGCAGTTTGTTGAATATCTAGTAGATAAACATCTAATCACTATTGCATTTACTGGAGTTTGTTTGGAAATACGCTGAGTTTTCATTTTACAGTTATCCTACCTAAAATATAAGAAAAGACAACTGTTCTGAAATTCAAGGAGTAATTTACACATGCTCAAGTTCGCAACTGTAACTTACTAAAGATTTTTTTTCTTTTCCGAAAAGGCTCCACAAACACAAACTTGGCCAAACGGAGCAACGGTTGCACAAGGAAAGAACCCTGGGCTCAGAGTGAGATAACAGAGCTTCCTTCTGGCCACAGCATGTGCGACTCTATCTGGAGAAGTCATCGCTGAGCATCACTGCTGCCATTCCTTAACAACAGACATATGTACTGAACTAGCAAGTTATCAATCCACAAAGCTATGTGTTAATGCCCCATGGCATCTTGGATGAGGATTTCAGGGCATTAAAGCACAATTGTCTGTTTTCTAGAACATACTAAGATTATTCTTGTTCTTTATTGTCCTTTTTCAGGCAGTTGAACCTGCAATAAATCTACCATGGGAGAAGCACTTTTTTATTTCGTTTTAAGACTCTTGTGAAACATGTCACATGTTCCAGTGCCACCCTTAAGCAGCTGATGTGAAGCCAAAGTGACAACACAGAGGAATAAATGCCACCCCCTTCCTTTTCGTTGTCCATTACACAGAAGCAGCTCCATGTTTGTTCACTGATATTTTCCTTTAAAATTTTGACATCTTGCAAAATTAATAGCTGTAGTTTTAAAGTTTTAACCCACTCCCACCTTAACATTTTAAATGTGTGTGCCTTACTGTTACTGTAAACAGATGAAACAATTATATCTGTATACATGTATATACACACACATAAAGATATATGTATATCTTTATCTATCAGTGTGTATATATAATGCCAGTGTACATACGCATGATGCCTGCTTACATTCATTCATGAAGTTTTTCTTTTTTTATTTTAAAGAGAGATAAAAACAATTAAAATGATACAGAATGTCAAAACAAGATGGTAGGAATTAACAGTGTTTATTATATTGTATATTATTATCTTCAGAGTAGTTGCTCACATTACCAGGTACAGGCATGCAAAATTGATCAAACAATATAAGCACTAATTATTCCTTTCAATGAACTAGTAGAAATTAGTAGTATGATTATCTTAGTTATCTTGTGTATATATACATATCTTTTTCCCCTTCCTTCTTTTCTCTTTTCACCCATCCCAGTTGCTCTTTCCTTTTGAATAGTTTCTTTCCCTTTCACTATATCCATTGTACCTTCTGGATCTTATTTACTCTTTCAGTTTCTTACACTAGGGAGACAATACAATGCTTACACATGTGAGTCTGGTTTATTTCACTTATGAGTTATGAATATGGTCTCTAGAAAGAGTATGGTCTCTAGAAAGAGTATGGTCTCTACAGACCATACTCATAGGTGAAATAAATCATGAAGTTTTTAATCTACTTAATATATAAATACTTCCAGTGCCTGCTATGTGCAGAATGCAGTAGGCCAGGTTAGGCTACATGTTTATAATGATAATAATAAGGACTTACTCTTGCTTGTTATTATTCTAAGTATTTTATATTCTTTAGATTTATGTAATTATCATAACTTTATATATGGCATTGTCTGGTTAAAATTCAGATACAGAGATGAAGAGTAAATTGTCTGGCATCACAGTGACCAAACAGCAGTGTAAGAATTTTTAACTCAGGTGATCTAGGTCAAAGCAACAGTATTTGTAATTGCCAGCATGCTTCTCTTCTCTTGAACCTGCTCTCTGGAGTTTAAGGTAAAATGAGAGAAGAAACTGACTGAAGATACGGGGGATGAAACAAGTAGAGGAAACTAAATTATATTTCCCTCACTCTGCCTGAGATACTTCACATATCTCTTTCCCTATTATTTAAAAAATTGAAAACAACTTCATCCAAACCCTCTTTTAAAGATGGAAATGATTCTGGATGTCTACAGTTGCATTATTCATTCTGGTTATATACCTGAGACTACATAAGAAAAGAAGTAGAACTTTAATGGGGTGAATTGACTTAGTGAGGGAGAAGTATATATTTAGAACATGGAAGACCAAGGGAAAAACTAGGTTAACTCAAACTGGATCTTGTTATTAAATATTCATCATCCTTACAAGAGTCATCATACATCCTGACCTTTTGCCATGTGACTTACAAGATTTCCTGCATTATTTTGGCACGGGTCTGGCCAGCAGAATAAGGTGGGAAGTGTATGTCCTGCACAAAAGAAGCTATGGAGTTCTCTCATAGTTCATCTGTTTTCTCTCCCTCTGGTAGCTGGATAGCATGTCCTAAATAAAAATGGTTCCTTGGGTCTAAATTACATGACGAATAAAGCTATAGTAACTCTCAGCTCACATAGCAAGGGATGAAAATAAAATTTTCCTGTTATATTTACAAAATACGGGTTAGTTTGTTATTACAGAATAATGTTGAAAATTTGAAGGATCCGGTAGGTTTATCTTTCTATATTTCTTAACTAGAGTTCTAAATTAAACATACTATTAAAAAGTCCTGCAATTGCAAATCCCGTTTCCCTGAAAGTAAGATCTAACTGGAAAATAAGCACTGCTAATTACCATGGTGATGGACAGTGTCCTGCAGATAGTTATGCCTCACTATCCCCTTCCTTGGTGTCCACTCTGGCCAGTAAGGCAAGGTGACTGGGGCTTGTAGTTTTGATCTTTAATTTTCAAGGTTCACTTTTTCTGCCTAGGTGTAATTTTGGGCAAAACAGGTATTAGAAAATCATCTGACAGGTCAGCGCGGTGAATCTGGGCTCTGCCTCCCTGACCAGTGTGCAAGGCAAGCAAGCCTCAGGCACCCTCTGGGGCCTCTGTGGCTACCCGCCAGACCCATAGTGTGTCGGCCGGGCTGGGTTGAACCCCAGACATCTTTGGGAAGCCGGGTGAGTCTGGGCTCTGCCTCCCTGACTAGCATGCAAGGCAAGTGAAACCTCAGGCACCCTCTGGGGCCTAGGTGGCT